>NW_027414555.1:0-138948 GCF_964106895.1 Numenius arquata
TAGAGTTCCGTAGTGGCTGGTAACGTTCCGTAGGTCCCTGTGGGGTTCTGTATGGACCTGTAGGGTTCCGTAGGGGCCTGCAGGGTTCCGTAAGTGCCCGCAGGTGTCTGTAGGGTTCCGTAGGGGTCTGTAGGGTTCTGTAGGCACCTGCAGTGTTCTGTAGGAGCCCATAGGGTTTTAGTGAGGTTCCGTTGTGTTGCTAAGGGTCTTGTAGAGTGCTGTCGGGTCCTGGAGTATTCTGTAGGGTTCCAGAGGGCCTCGTAGGGTTCCATCGAAATCTGAAGGGTTTCCTAGGGGCCCGTAGAGTCCTGTAGATTTCCATAGGGACCTGTAGGGTTGTGTAAGTGCCCGCAGAAGTCGGTAGGAGTCTGTGGGATTCTGTAAGGTTCCGGAGGGTTCTGCAGGGTTCCGTAGGGACCCGTAGAGTTCCGTAGTGGCTGGTAAAGTTCCGTAGGGCCCTGTGGGGTTCTGTATGGACCTGTAGGGTTCCGTAGGGGCCTGCAGGGTTCCGTAAGTGCCCGCAGGTGTCTGTAGGGTTCCGTAGGCACCTGCAGTGTTCTGTAGGAGCCCATAGGGTTTTAGTGAGGTTCCGTTGTGTTGCTAAGGGTCTTGTAGAGTGCTGTCGGGTCCTGGAGTATTCTGTAGGGTTCCAGAGGGGCTGGTAGGGTTCCGTCGAAATCTGAAGGGTTCCCTAGGGGCCCGTAGAGTCCCGTAGATTTCCGTAGGGGCCTGTAGGGTTGTGTAAGTGCCCGCAGGGGTTGGTAGGAGCTTGTAGGGTGCCATATGTTTCCGGAGGGTTGTGTAGGGTTCCGTAGGGGCCTGTGGTGTTCCCTAGGGGCCTGTAGAGTCTCGTAGAGTTCCGTAGGGTCCTGTAGGTTTCCATAAGCGCCCGCAGAGGTCTGAAGGGGCCCGTACTGTTCCGTAAGGATCCATAGGGTTCCGTAGAGCTTCGTAGGTTCCCTAGAGGCCTCTGGAGTACCGCAGGAGCCAGTAGTGTTCCGTAGGGTCCTCTAGGGTTGAGTAAGTGCCCGCAGGAGTCTGTAGGAATCCGTGGGATTCTGTAAGGTTCTGGAGGGTTCTGCAGGGTTCCGTAGGGGCCCCTAGAGTTCCGTAGTGGCTGGTAACGTTCCGTAGGGCCCTGTGGGGTTCTGTATGGACCTGTAGGGTTCCGTAGGGGCCTGCAGGGTTCCGTAAGTGCCCGCAGGTGTCTGTAGGGTTCCGTAGGGGTCTGTAGGGTTCCGTAGGCACCTGCAGTGTTCTGTAGGAGCCCATAGGGTTTTAGTGAGGTTCCGTTGTGTTGCTAAGGGTCTTGTAGAGTGCTGTCGGGTCCTGGAGTATTCTGTAGGGTTCCAGAGGGCCTCGTAGGGTTCCATCGAAATCTATAGGGTTCCCTAGGGGCCCATAGAGTCCCGTAGATTTCCGTAGGGACCTGTAGGGTTGTGTAAGTGCCCGCAGAAGTCGGTAGGAGTCTGTGGGATTCTGTAAGGTTCCGGAGGGTTCTGCAGGGTTCCGTAGGGACCCGTAGAGTTCCGTAGTGGCTGGTAACGTTCCGTAGGTCCCTGTGGGGTTCTGTATGGACCTGTAGGGTTCCGTAGGGGCCTGCAGGGTTCCGTAAGTGCCCGCAGGTGTCTGTAGGGTTCCGTAGAGGTCTGTAGGGTTCCGTAGGCACCTGCAGTGTTCTGTAGGAGCCCATAGGGTTTTAGTGAGGTTCCGTTGTGTTGCTAAGGGTCTTGTAGAGTGCTGTCGGGTCCTGGAGTATTCTGTAGGGTTCCAGAGGGGCTGGTAGGGTTCCGTCGAAATCTGAAGGGTTCCCTAGGGGCCCGTAGAGTCCCGTAGATTTCCGTAGGGGCCTGTAGGGTTGTGTAAGTGCCCGCAGGGGTTGGTAGGAGCTTGTAGGGTGCCATATGTTTCCGGAGGGTTGTGTAGGGTTCCGTAGGGGCCTGTGGTGTTCCCTAGGGGCCTGTAGAGTCTCGTAGAGTTCCGTAGGGTCCTGTAGGTTTCCATAAGCGCCCGCAGAGGTCTGAAGGGGCCCGTACTGTGCCGTAAGGATCCATAGGGTTCCGTAGAGCTTCGTAGGTTCCCTAGAGGCCTCTGGAGTACCGCAGGAGCCAGTAGTGTTCCGTAGGGTCCTCTAGGGTTGAGTAAGTGCCCGCAGGAGTCTGTAGGAATCCGTGGGATTCTGTAAGGTTCTGGAGGGTTCTGCAGGGTTCCGTAGGGGCCCGTAGAGTTCCGTAGTGGCTGGTAAAGTTCCGTAGGTCCCTGTGGGGTTCTGTATGGACCTGTAGGGTTCCGTAGGGGCCTGCAGGGTTCCGTAAGTGCCCGCCGGTGTCTGTAGGGTTCCGTAGGGGTCTGTAGGGTTCCGTAGGCACCTGCAGTGTTCTGTAGGAGCCCATAGGGTTTTAGTGAGGTTCCGTTGTGTTGCTAAGGGTCTTGTAGAGTGCTGTCGGGTCCTGGAGTATTCTGTAGGGTTCCAGAGGGCCTCGTAGGGTTCCATCGAAATCTATAGGGTTCCCTAGGGGCCCATAGAGTCCCGTAGATTTCCGTAGGGACCTGTAGGGTTGTGTAAGTGCCCGCAGAAGTCGGTAGGAGTCTGTGGGATTCTGTAAGGTTCCGGAGGGTTCTGCAGGGTTCCGTAGGGACCCGTAGAGTTCCGTAGTGGCTGGTAACGTTCCGTAGGTCCCTGTGGGGTTCTGTATGGACCTGTAGGGTTCCGTAGGGGCCTGCAGGGTTCCGTAAGTGCCCGCAGGTGTCTGTAGGGTTCCGTAGGGGTCTGTAGGGTTCCGTAGGCACCTGCAGTGTTCTGTAGGAGCCCATAGGGTTTTAGTGAGGTTCCGTTGTGTTGCTAAGGGTCTTGTAGAGTGCTGTCGGGTCCTGGAGTATTCTGTAGGGTTCCAGAGGGCCTCGTAGGGTTCCATCGAAATCTATAGGGTTCCCTAGGGGCCCATAGAGTCCCGTAGATTTCCGTAGGGACCTGTAGGGTTGTGTAAGTGCCCGCAGAAGTCGGTAGGAGTCTGTGGGATTCTGTAAGGTTCCGGAGGGTTCTGCAGGGTTCCGTAGGGACCCGTAGAGTTCCGTAGTGGCTGGTAACGTTCCGTAGGTCCCTGTGGGGTTCTGTATGGACCTGTAGGGTTCCGTAGGGGCCTGCAGGGTTCCGTAAGTGCCCGCAGGTGTCTGTAGGGTTCCGTAGGGGTCTGTAGGGTTCCGTAGGCACCTGCAGTGTTCTGTAGGAGCCCATAGGGTTTTAGTGAGGTTCCGTTGTGTTGCTAAGGGTCTTGTAGAGTGCTGTCGGGTCCTGGAGTATTCTGTAGGGTTCCAGAGGGCCTCGTAGGGTTCCGTCGAAATCTGAAGGGTTCCCTAGGGGCCCATAGAGTCCCGTAGATTTCTGTAGGGACCTGTAGGGTTGTGTAAGTGCCCGCAGAAGTCGGTAGGAGTCTGTGGGATTCTGTAAGGTTCCGGAGGGTTCTGCAGGGTTCCGTAGGGACCCGTAGAGTTCCGTAGTGGCTGGTAACGTTCCGTAGGTCCCTGTGGGGTTCTGTATGGACCTGTAGGGTTCCGTAGGGGCCTGCAGGGTTCCGTAAGTGCCCGCAGGTGTCTGTAGGGTTCCGTAGAGGTCTGTAGGGTTCCGTAGGCACCTGCAGTGTTCTGTAGGAGCCCATAGGGTTTTAGTGAGGTTCCGTTGTGTTGCTAAGGGTCTTGTAGAGTGCTGTCGGGTCCTGGAGTATTCTGTAGGGTTCCAGAGGGGCTGGTAGGGTTCCGTCGAAATCTGAAGGGTTCCCTAGGGGCCCGTAGAGTCCCGTAGATTTCCGTAGGGGCCTGTAGGGTTGTGTAAGTGCCCGCAGGGGTTGGTAGGAGCTTGTAGGGTGCCATATGTTTCCGGAGGGTTGTGTAGGGTTCCGTAGGGGCCTGTGGTGTTCCCTAGGGGCCTGTAGAGTCTCGTAGAGTTCCGTAGGGTCCTGTAGGTTTCCATAAGCGCCCGCAGAGGTCTGAAGGGGCCCGTACTGTGCCGTAAGGATCCATAGGGTTCCGTAGAGCTTCGTAGGTTCCCTAGAGGCCTCTGGAGTACCGCAGGAGCCAGTAGTGTTCCGTAGGGTCCTCTAGGGTTGAGTAAGTGCCCGCAGGAGTCTGTAGGAATCCGTGGGATTCTGTAAGGTTCTGGAGGGTTCTGCAGGGTTCCGTAGGGACCCGTAGAGTTCCGTAGTGGCTGGTAACGTTCCGTAGGTCCCTGTGGGGTTCTGTATGGACCTGTAGGGTTCCGTAGGGGCCTGCAGGGTTCCGTAAGTGCCCGCAGGTGTCTGTAGGGTTCCGTAGGGGTCTGTAGGGTTCCGTAGGCACCTGCAGTGTTCTGTAGGAGCCCATAGGGTTTTAGTGAGGTTCCGTTGTGTTGCTAAGGGTCTTGTAGAGTGCTGTCGGGTCCTGGAGTATTCTGTAGGGTTCCAGAGGGCCTCGTAGGGTTCCATCGAAATCTATAGGGTTCCCTAGGGGCCCATAGAGTCCCGTAGATTTCCGTAGGGACCTGTAGGGTTGTGTAAGTGCCCGCAGAAGTCGGTAGGAGTCTGTGGGATTCTGTAAGGTTCCGGAGGGTTCTGCAGGGTTCCGTAGGGACCCGTAGAGTTCCGTAGTGGCTGGTAACGTTCCGTAGGTCCCTGTGGGGTTCTGTATGGACCTGTAGGGTTCCGTAGGGGCCTGCAGGGTTCCGTAAGTGCCCGCAGGTGTCTGTAGGGTTCCGTAGGGGTCTGTAGGGTTCCGTAGGCACCTGCAGTGTTCTGTAGGAGCCCATAGGGTTTTAGTGAGGTTCCGTTGTGTTGCTAAGGGTCTTGTAGAGTGCTGTCGGGTCCTGGAGTATTCTGTAGGGTTCCAGAGGGGCTGGTAGGGTTCCGTCGAAATCTGAAGGGTTCCCTAGGGGCCCATAGAGTCCCGTAGATTTCCGTAGGGGCCTGTAGGGTTGTGTAAGTGCCCGCAGGGGTTGGTAGGAGCTTGTAGGGTGCCATATGTTTCCGGAGGGTTGTGTAGGGTTCCGTAGGGGCCTGTGGTGTTCCCTAGGGGCCTGTAGAGTCTCGTAGAGTTCCGTAGGGTCCTGTAGGTTTCCATAAGCGCCCGCAGAGGTCTGAAGGGGCCCGTACTGTGCCGTAAGGATCCATAGGGTTCCGTAGAGCTTCGTAGGTTCCCTAGAGGCCTCTGGAGTACCGCAGGAGCCAGTAGTGTTCCGTAGGGTCCTCTAGGGTTGAGTAAGTGCCCGCAGGAGTCTGTAGGAATCCGTGGGATTCTGTAAGGTTCTGGAGGGTTCTGCAGGGTTCCGTAGGGACCCGTAGAGTTCCGTAGTGGCTGGTAACGTTCCGTAGGGCCCTGTGGGGTTCTGTATGGACCTGTAGGGTTCCGTAGGGGCCTGCAGGGTTCCGTAAGTGCCCACAGGTGTCTGTAGGGTTCCGTAGGGGTCTGTAGGGTTCCGTAGGCACCTGCAGTGTTCTGTAGGAGCCCATAGGGTTTTAGTGAGGTTCCGTTGTGTTGCTAAGGGTCTTGTAGAGTGCTGTCGGGTCCTGGAGTATTCTGTAGGGTTCCAGAGGGCCTCGTAGGGTTCCATCGAAATCTATAGGGTTCCCTAGGGGCCCATAGAGTCCCGTAGATTTCCGTAGGGACCTGTAGGGTTGTGTAAGTGCCCGCAGAAGTCGTTAGGAGTCTGTGGGATTCTGTAAGGTTCCGGAGGGTTGTGCAGGGTTCTGTAGGGACCCGTAGAGTTCCGTAGTGGCTGGTAACGTTCCGTAGGTCCCTGTGGGGTTCTGTATGGACCTGTAGGGTTCCGTAGGGGCCTGCAGGGTTCCGTAAGTGCCCGCAGGTGTCTGTAGGGTTCCGTAGGGGTCTGTAGGGTTCCGTAGGCACCTGCAGTGTTCTGTAGGAGCCCATAGGATTTTAGTGAGGTTCCGTTGTGTTGCTAAGGGTCTTGTAGAGTGCTTTCGGGTCCTGGAGTATTCTGTAGGGTTCCAGAGGGCCTCGTAGGGTTCCATCGAAATCTGAAGGGTTCCCTAGGGGCCCGTAGAGTCCCGTAGATTTCCGTAGGGACCTGTAGGGTTGTGTAAGTGCCCGCAGAAGTCGGTAGGAGTCTGTGGGATTCTGTAAGGTTCCGGAGGGTTCTGCAGGGTTCCGTAGGGACCCGTAGAGTTCCGTAGTGGCTGGTAACGTTCCGTAGGTCCCTGTGGGGTTCTGTATGGACCTGTAGGGTTCCGTAGGGGCCTGCAGGGTTCCGTAAGTGCCCGCCGGTGTCTGTAGGGTTCCGTAGAGGTCTGTAGGGTTCCGTAGGCACCTGCAGTGTTCTGTAGGAGCCCATAGGGTTTTAGTGGGGTTCCGTTGTGTTGCTAAGGGTCTTGTAGAGTGCTGTCGGGTCCTGGAGTATTCTGTAGGGTTCCAGAGGGGCTGGTAGGGTTCCGTCGAAATCTGAAGGGTTCCCTAGGGGCCCGTAGAGTCCCGTAGATTTCCGTAGGGGCCTGTAGGGTTGTGTAAGTGCCCGCAGGGGTTGGTAGGAGCTTGTAGGGTGCCATATGTTTCCGGAGGGTTGTGTAGGGTTCCGTAGGGGCCTGTGGTGTTCCCTAGGGGCCTGTAGAGTCTCGTAGAGTTCCGTAGGGTCCTGTAGATTTCCATAAGCGCCCGCAGAGGTCTGAAGGGGCCCGTACTGTGCCGTAAGGATCCATAGGGTTCCGTAGAGCTTCGTAGGTTCCCTAGAGGCCTCTGGAGTACCGCAGGAGCCAGTAGTGTTCCGTAGGGTCCTCTAGGGTTGAGTAAGTGCCCGCAGGAGTCTGTAGGAATCCGTGGGATTCTGTAAGGTTCTGGAGGGTTCTGCAGGGTTCCGTAGGGACCCGTAGAGTTCCGTAGTGGCTGGTAACGTTCCGTAGGGCCCTGTGGGGTTCTGTATGGACCTGTAGGGTTCCGTAGGGGCCTGCAGGGTTCCGTAAGTGCCCGCAGGTGTCTGTAGGGTTCCGTAGGGGTCTGTAGGGTTCCGTAGGCACCTGCAGTGTTCTGTAGGAGCCCATAGGGTTTTAGTGAGGTTCCGTTGTGTTGCTAAGGGTCTTGTAGAGTGCTGTCGGGTCCTGGAGTATTCTGTAGGGTTCCAGAGGGCCTCGTAGGGTTCCATCGAAATCTGAAGGGTTCCCTAGGGGCCCGTAGAGTCCCGTAGATTTCCGTAGGGACCTGTAGGGTTGTGTAAGTGCCCGCAGAAGTCGGTAGGAGTCTGTGGGATTCTGTAAGGTTCCGGAGGGTTCTGCAGGGTTCCGTAGGGACCCGTAGAGTTCCGTAGTGGCTGGTAACGTTCCGTAGGTCCCTGTGGGGTTCTGTATGGACCTGTAGGGTTCCGTAGGGGCCTGCAGGGTTCCGTAAGTGCCCGCCGGTGTCTGTAGGGTTCCGTAGAGGTCTGTAGGGTTCCGTAGGCACCTGCAGTGTTCTGTAGGAGCCCATAGGGTTTTAGTGGGGTTCCGTTGTGTTGCTAAGGGTCTTGTAGAGTGCTGTCGGGTCCTGGAGTATTCTGTAGGGTTCCAGAGGGGCTGGTAGGGTTCCGTCGAAATCTGAAGGGTTCCCTAGGGGCCCGTAGAGTCCCGTAGATTTCCGTAGGGGCCTGTAGGGTTGTGTAAGTGCCCGCAGGGGTTGGTAGGAGCTTGTAGGGTGCCATATGTTTCCGGAGGGTTGTGTAGGGTTCCGTAGGGGCCTGTGGTGTTCCCTAGGGGCCTGTAGAGTCTCGTAGAGTTCCGTAGGGTCCTGTAGATTTCCATAAGCGCCCGCAGAGGTCTGAAGGGGCCCGTACTGTGCCGTAAGGATCCATAGGGTTCCGTAGAGCTTCGTAGGTTCCCTAGAGGCCTCTGGAGTACCGCAGGAGCCAGTAGTGTTCCGTAGGGTCCTCTAGGGTTGAGTAAGTGCCCGCAGGAGTCTGTAGGAATCCGTGGGATTCTGTAAGGTTCTGGAGGGTTCTGCAGGGTTCCGTAGGGACCCGTAGAGTTCCGTAGTGGCTGGTAACGTTCCGTAGGGCCCTGTGGGGTTCTGTATGGACCTGTAGGGTTCCGTAGGGGCCTGCAGGGTTCCGTAAGTGCCCGCAGGTGTCTGTAGGGTTCCGTAGGGGTCTGTAGGGTTCCGTAGGCACCTGCAGTGTTCTGTAGGAGCCCATAGGGTTTTAGTGAGGTTCCGTTGTGTTGCTAAGGGTCTTGTAGAGTGCTGTCGGGTCCTGGAGTATTCTGTAGGGTTCCAGAGGGCCTCGTAGGGTTCCATCGAAATCTATAGGGTTCCCTAGGGGCCCATAGAGTCCCGTAGATTTCCGTAGGGACCTGTAGGGTTGTGTAAGTGCCCGCAGAAGTCGGTAGGAGTCTGTGGGATTCTGTAAGGTTCCGGAGGGTTGTGCAGGGTTCTGTAGGGACCCGTAGAGTTCCGTAGTGGCTGGTAACGTTCCGTAGGTCCCTGTGGGGTTCTGTATGGACCTGTAGGGTTCCGTAGGGGCCTGCAGGGTTCCGTAAGTGCCCGCAGGTGTCTGTAGGGTTCCGTAGGGGTCTGTAGGGTTCCGTAGGCACCTGCAGTGTTCTGTAGGAGCCCATAGGGTTTTAGTGAGGTTCCGTTGTGTTGCTAAGGGTCTTGTAGAGTGCTGTCGGGTCCTGGAGTATTCTGTAGGGTTCCAGAGGGCCTCGTAGGGTTCCATCGAAATCTATAGGGTTCCCTAGGGGCCCATAGAGTCCCGTAGATTTCCGTAGGGACCTGTAGGGTTGTGTAAGTGCCCGCTGAAGTCGGTAGGAGTCTGTGGGATTCTGTAAGGTTCCGGAGGGTTGTGCAGGGTTCTGTAGGGACCCGTAGAGTTCCGTAGTGGCTGGTAACGTTCCGTAGGTCCCTGTGGGGTTCTGTATGGACCTGTAGGGTTCCGTAGGGGCCTGCAGGGTTCCGTAAGTGCCCGCAGGTGTCTGTAGGGTTCCGTAGGGGTCTGTAGGGTTCTGTAGGCACCTGCAGTGTTCTGTAGGAGCCCATAGGGTTTTAGTGAGGTTCCGTTGTGTTGCTAAGGGTCTTGTAGAGTGCTGTCGGGTCCTGGAGTATTCTGTAGGGTTCCAGAGGGCCTCGTAGGGTTCCATCGAAATCTGAAGGGTTCCCTAGGGGCCCGTAGAGTCCTGTAGATTTCCATAGGGACCTGTAGGGTTGTGTAAGTGCCCGCAGAAGTCGGTAGGAGTCTGTGGGATTCTGTAAGGTTCCGGAGGGTTCTGCAGGGTTCCGTAGGGACCCGTAGAGTTCCGTAGTGGCTGGTAAAGTTCCGTAGGGCCCTGTGGGGTTCTGTATGGACCTGTAGGGTTCCGTAGGGGCCTGCAGGGTTCCGTAAGTGCCCGCAGGTGTCTGTAGGGTTCCGTAGGGGTCTGTAGGGTTCCGTAGGCACCTGCAGTGTTCTGTAGGAGCCCATAGGGTTTTAGTGAGGTTCCGTTGTGTTGCTAAGGGTCTTGTAGAGTGCTGTCGGGTCCTGGAGTATTCTGTAGGGTTCCAGAGGGCCTCGTAGGGTTCCATCGAAATCTATAGGGTTCCCTAGGGGCCCATAGAGTCCCGTAGATTTCCGTAGGGACCTGTAGGGTTGTGTAAGTGCCCGCAGAAATCGGTAGGAGTCTGTGGGATTCTGTAAGGTTCCGGAGGGTTCTGCAGGGTTCCGTAGGGACCCGTAGAGTTCCGTAGTGGCTGGTAACGTTCCGTAGGTCCCTGTGGGGTTCTGTATGGACCTGTAGGGTTCCGTAGGGGCCTGCAGGGTTCCGTAAGTGCCCGCAGGTGTCTGTAGGGTTCCGTAGGGGTCTGTAGGGTTCCGTAGGCACCTGCAGTGTTCTGTAGGAGCCCATAGGGTTTTAGTGAGGTTCCGTTGTGTTGCTAAGGGTCTTGTAGAGTGCTGTCGGGTCCTGGAGTATTCTGTAGGGTTCCAGAGGGGCTGGTAGGGTTCCGTCGAAATCTGAAGGGTTCCCTAGGGGCCCGTAGAGTCCCGTAGATTTCCGTAGGGGCCTGTAGGGTTGTGTAAGTGCCCGCAGGGGTTGGTAGGAGCTTGTAGGGTGCCATATGTTTCCGGAGGGTTGTGTAGGGTTCCGTAGGGGCCTGTGGTGTTCCCTAGGGGCCTGTAGAGTCTCGTAGAGTTCCGTAGGGTCCTGTAGGTTTCCATAAGCGCCCGCAGAGGTCTGAAGGGGCCCGTACTGTGCCGTAAGGATCCATAGGGTTCCGTAGAGCTTCGTAGGTTCCCTAGAGGCCTCTGGAGTACCGCAGGAGCCAGTAGTGTTCCGTAGGGTCCTCTAGGGTTGAGTAAGTGCCCGCAGGAGTCTGTAGGAATCCGTGGGATTCTGTAAGGTTCTGGAGGGTTCTGCAGGGTTCCGTAGGGACCCGTAGAGTTCCGTAGTGGCTGGTAACGTTCCGTAGGGCCCTGTGGGGTTCTGTATGGACCTGTAGGGTTCCGTAGGGGCCTGCAGGGTTCCGTAAGTGCCCACAGGTGTCTGTAGGGTTCCGTAGGGGTCTGTAGGGTTCCGTAGGCACCTGCAGTGTTCTGTAGGAGCCCATAGGGTTTTAGTGAGGTTCCGTTGTGTTGCTAAGGGTCTTGTAGAGTGCTGTCGGGTCCTGGAGTATTCTGTAGGGTTCCAGAGGGCCTCGTAGGGTTCCATCGAAATCTATAGGGTTCCCTAGGGGCCCATAGAGTCCCGTAGATTTCCGTAGGGACCTGTAGGGTTGTGTAAGTGCCCGCAGAAGTCGTTAGGAGTCTGTGGGATTCTGTAAGGTTCCGGAGGGTTGTGCAGGGTTCTGTAGGGACCCGTAGAGTTCCGTAGTGGCTGGTAACGTTCCGTAGGTCCCTGTGGGGTTCTGTATGGACCTGTAGGGTTCCGTAGGGGCCTGCAGGGTTCCGTAAGTGCCCGCAGGTGTCTGTAGGGTTCCGTAGGGGTCTGTAGGGTTCCGTAGGCACCTGCAGTGTTCTGTAGGAGCCCATAGGATTTTAGTGAGGTTCCGTTGTGTTGCTAAGGGTCTTGTAGAGTGCTGTCGGGTCCTGGAGTATTCTGTAGGGTTCCAGAGGGCCTCGTAGGGTTCCATCGAAATCTGAAGGGTTCCCTAGGGGCCCATAGAGTCCCGTAGATTTCCGTAGGGACCTGTAGGGTTGTGTAAGTGCCCGCAGAAGTCGGTAGGAGTCTGTGGGATTCTGTAAGGTTCCGGAGGGTTCTGCAGGGTTCCGTAGGGACCCGTAGAGTTCCGTAGTGGCTGGTAACGTTCCGTAGGTCCCTGTGGGGTTCTGTATGGACCTGTAGGGTTCCGTAGGGGCCTGCAGGGTTCCGTAAGTGCCCGCCGGTGTCTGTAGGGTTCCGTAGAGGTCTGTAGGGTTCCGTAGGCACCTGCAGTGTTCTGTAGGAGCCCATAGGGTTTTAGTGGGGTTCCGTTGTGTTGCTAAGGGTCTTGTAGAGTGCTGTCGGGTCCTGGAGTATTCTGTAGGGTTCCAGAGGGGCTGGTAGGGTTCCGTCGAAATCTGAAGGGTTCCCTAGGGGCCCGTAGAGTCCCGTAGATTTCCGTAGGGGCCTGTAGGGTTGTGTAAGTGCCCGCAGGGGTTGGTAGGAGCTTGTAGGGTGCCATATGTTTCCGGAGGGTTGTGTAGGGTTCCGTAGGGGCCTGTGGTGTTCCCTAGGGGCCTGTAGAGTCTCGTAGAGTTCCGTAGGGTCCTGTAGATTTCCATAAGCGCCCGCAGAGGTCTGAAGGGGCCCGTACTGTGCCGTAAGGATCCATAGGGTTCCGTAGAGCTTCGTAGGTTCCCTAGAGGCCTCTGGAGTACCGCAGGAGCCAGTAGTGTTCCGTAGGGTCCTCTAGGGTTGAGTAAGTGCCCGCAGGAGTCTGTAGGAATCCGTGGGATTCTGTAAGGTTCTGGAGGGTTCTGCAGGGTTCCGTAGGGACCCGTAGAGTTCCGTAGTGGCTGGTAACGTTCCGTAGGGCCCTGTGGGGTTCTGTATGGACCTGTAGGGTTCCGTAGGGGCCTGCAGGGTTCCGTAAGTGCCCGCAGGTGTCTGTAGGGTTCCGTAGGGGTCTGTAGGGTTCCGTAGGCACCTGCAGTGTTCTGTAGGAGCCCATAGGGTTTTAGTGAGGTTCCGTTGTGTTGCTAAGGGTCTTGTAGAGTGCTGTCGGGTCCTGGAGTATTCTGTAGGGTTCCAGAGGGCCTCGTAGGGTTCCATCGAAATCTATAGGGTTCCCTAGGGGCCCATAGAGTCCCGTAGATTTCCGTAGGGACCTGTAGGGTTGTGTAAGTGCCCGCAGAAGTCGGTAGGAGTCTGTGGGATTCTGTAAGGTTCCGGAGGGTTGTGCAGGGTTCTGTAGGGACCCGTAGAGTTCCGTAGTGGCTGGTAACGTTCCGTAGGTCCCTGTGGGGTTCTGTATGGACCTGTAGGGTTCCGTAGGGGCCTGCAGGGTTCCGTAAGTGCCCGCAGGTGTCTGTAGGGTTCCGTAGGGGTCTGTAGGGTTCCGTAGGCACCTGCAGTGTTCTGTAGGAGCCCATAGGGTTTTAGTGAGGTTCCGTTGTGTTGCTAAGGGTCTTGTAGAGTGCTGTCGGGTCCTGGAGTATTCTGTAGGGTTCCAGAGGGCCTCGTAGGGTTCCATCGAAATCTATAGGGTTCCCTAGGGGCCCATAGAGTCCCGTAGATTTCCGTAGGGACCTGTAGGGTTGTGTAAGTGCCCGCTGAAGTCGGTAGGAGTCTGTGGGATTCTGTAAGGTTCCGGAGGGTTGTGCAGGGTTCTGTAGGGACCCGTAGAGTTCCGTAGTGGCTGGTAACGTTCCGTAGGTCCCTGTGGGGTTCTGTATGGACCTGTAGGGTTCCGTAGGGGCCTGCAGGGTTCCGTAAGTGCCCGCAGGTGTCTGTAGGGTTCCGTAGGGGTCTGTAGGGTTCTGTAGGCACCTGCAGTGTTCTGTAGGAGCCCATAGGGTTTTAGTGAGGTTCCGTTGTGTTGCTAAGGGTCTTGTAGAGTGCTGTCGGGTCCTGGAGTATTCTGTAGGGTTCCAGAGGGCCTCGTAGGGTTCCATCGAAATCTGAAGGGTTCCCTAGGGGCCCGTAGAGTCCTGTAGATTTCCATAGGGACCTGTAGGGTTGTGTAAGTGCCCGCAGAAGTCGGTAGGAGTCTGTGGGATTCTGTAAGGTTCCGGAGGGTTCTGCAGGGTTCCGTAGGGACCCGTAGAGTTCCGTAGTGGCTGGTAAAGTTCCGTAGGGCCCTGTGGGGTTCTGTATGGACCTGTAGGGTTCCGTAGGGGCCTGCAGGGTTCCGTAAGTGCCCGCAGGTGTCTGTAGGGTTCCGTAGGGGTCTGTAGGGTTCCGTAGGCACCTGCAGTGTTCTGTAGGAGCCCATAGGGTTTTAGTGAGGTTCCGTTGTGTTGCTAAGGGTCTTGTAGAGTGCTGTCGGGTCCTGGAGTATTCTGTAGGGTTCCAGAGGGGCTGGTAGGGTTCCGTCGAAATCTGAAGGGTTCCCTAGGGGCCCGTAGAGTCCCGTAGATTTCCGTAGGGGCCTGTAGGGTTGTGTAAGTGCCCGCAGGGGTTGGTAGGAGCTTGTAGGGTGCCATATGTTTCCGGAGGGTTGTGTAGGGTTCCGTAGGGGCCTGTGGTGTTCCCTAGGGGCCTGTAGAGTCTCGTAGAGTTCCGTAGGGTCCTGTAGGTTTCCATAAGCGCCCGCAGAGGTCTGAAGGGGCCCGTACTGTGCCGTAAGGATCCATAGGGTTCCGTAGAGCTTCGTAGGTTCCCTAGAGGCCTCTGGAGTACCGCAGGAGCCAGTAGTGTTCCGTAGGGTCCTCTAGGGTTGAGTAAGTGCCCGCAGGAGTCTGTAGGAATCCGTGGGATTCTGTAAGGTTCTGGAGGGTTCTGCAGGGTTCCGTAGGGGCCCGTAGAGTTCCGTAGTGGCTGGTAAAGTTCCCTAGGGCCCTGTACCGTTCCGTAACTGCCTGCAAGGGTCTTTAGGCTTCCGTAGGGGCTGGTAGGGTTCCATAAAGTTCCGTGGGTTCCTGCAGAGTTCTGCAAGTGCCCGCAAGGGCCTGTAGGGGCCCACAGTGTTTCTGTCAGGTTCCGTAGAGTTCCGTAGGGGCCATATTTTTCTGTAATGGCTGGTAGTATTCTGTAGAGGTCTGTAGGGTTCCGTAGGCACCTGTAGTGTTCTGTAGGAGCCCATAGGGTTTTAGTGAGGTTCCGTTGTGTTGCTAAGGGTCTTGTAGAGTGCTGTCGGGTCCTGGAGTATTCTGTAGGGTTCCAGAGGGCCTCGTAGGGTTCCATCGAAATCTATAGGGTTCCCTAGGGGCCCATAGAGTCCCGTAGATTTCCGTAGGGACCTGTAGGGTTGTGTAAGTGCCCGCAGAAGTCTGTAGGAGTCTGTGGGATTCTGTAAGGTTCCGGAGGGTTCTGCAGGGTTCCGTAGGGACCCGTAGAGTTCCGTAGTGGCTGGTAAAGTTCCGTAGGGCCCTGTGGGGTTCTGTATGGACCTGTAGGGTTCCGTAGGGGCCTGCAGGGTTCCGTAAGTGCCCGCAGGTGTCTGTAGGGTTCCGTAGGCACCTGCAGTGTTCTGTAGGAGCCCATAGGGTTTTAGTGAGGTTCCGTTGTGTTGCTAAGGGTCTTGTAGAGTGCTGTCGGGTCCTGGAGTATTCTGTAGGGTTCCAGAGGGGCTGGTAGGGTTCCGTCGAAATCTGAAGGGTTCCCTAGGGGCCCGTAGAGTCCCGTAGATTTCCGTAGGGGCCTGTAGGGTTGTGTAAGTGCCCGCAGGGGTTGGTAGGAGCTTGTAGGGTGCCATATGTTTCTGGAGGGTTGTGTAGGGTTCCGTAGGGGCCTGTGGTGTTCCCTAGGGGCCTGTAGAGTCTCGTAGAGTTCCGTAGGGTCCTGTAGGTTTCCATAAGCGCCCGCAGAGGTCTGAAGGGGCCCGTACTGTGCCGTAAGGATCCATAGGGTTCCGTAGAGCTTCGTAGGTTCCCTAGAGGCCTCTGGAGTACCGCAGGAGCCAGTAGTGTTCCGTAGGGTCCTCTAGGGTTGAGTAAGTGCCCGCAGGAGTCTGTAGGAATCCGTGGGATTCTGTAAGGTTCTGGAGGGTTCTGCAGGGTTCCGTAGGGGCCCGTAGAGTTCCGTAGTGGCTGGTAAAGTTCCGTAGGTCCCTGTGGGGTTCTGTATGGACCTGTAGGGTTCCGTAGGGGCCTGCAGGGTTCCGTAAGTGCCCGCAGGTGTCTGTAGGGTTCCGTAGGGGTCTGTAGGGTTCCGTAGGCACCTGCAGTGTTCTGTAGGAGCCCATAGGGTTTTAGTGAGGTTCCGTTGTGTTGCTAAGGGTCTTGTAGAGTGCTGTCGGGTCCTGGAGTATTCTGTAGGGTTCCAGAGGGCCTCGTAGGGTTCCATCGAAATCTATAGGGTTCCCTAGGGGCCCATAGAGTCCCGTAGATTTCCGTAGGGACCTGTAGGGTTGTGTAAGTGCCCGCAGAAGTCGGTAGGAGTCTGTGGGATTCTGTAAGGTTCCGGAGGGTTCTGCAGGGTTCCGTAGGGACCCGTAGAGTTCCGTAGTGGCTGGTAACGTTCCGTAGGTCCCTGTGGGGTTCTGTATGGACCTGTAGGGTTCCGTAGGGGCCTGCAGGGTTCCGTAAGTGCCCGCAGGTGTCTGTAGGGTTCCGTAGGGGTCTGTAGGGTTCCGTAGGCACCTGCAGTGTTCTGTAGGAGCCCATAGGGTTTTAGTGAGGTTCCGTTGTGTTGCTAAGGGTCTTGTAGAGTGCTGTCGGGTCCTGGAGTATTCTGTAGGGTTCCAGAGGGCCTCGTAGGGTTCCATCGAAATCTATAGGGTTCCCTAGGGGCCCATAGAGTCCCGTAGATTTCCGTAGGGACCTGTAGGGTTGTGTAAGTGCCCGCTGAAGTCGGTAGGAGTCTGTGGGATTCTGTAAGGTTCCGGAGGGTTGTGCAGGGTTCTGTAGGGACCCGTAGAGTTCCGTAGTGGCTGGTAACGTTCCGTAGGTCCCTGTGGGGTTCTGTATGGACCTGTAGGGTTCCGTAGGGGCCTGCAGGGTTCCGTAAGTGCCCGCAGGTGTCTGTAGGGTTCCGTAGGGGTCTGTAGGGTTCTGTAGGCACCTGCAGTGTTCTGTAGGAGCCCATAGGGTTTTAGTGAGGTTCCGTTGTGTTGCTAAGGGTCTTGTAGAGTGCTGTCGGGTCCTGGAGTATTCTGTAGGGTTCCAGAGGGCCTCGTAGGGTTCCATCGAAATCTGAAGGGTTCCCTAGGGGCCCGTAGAGTCCTGTAGATTTCCATAGGGACCTGTAGGGTTGTGTAAGTGCCCGCAGAAGTCGGTAGGAGTCTGTGGGATTCTGTAAGGTTCCGGAGGGTTCTGCAGGGTTCCGTAGGGACCCGTAGAGTTCCGTAGTGGCTGGTAAAGTTCCGTAGGGCCCTGTGGGGTTCTGTATGGACCTGTAGGGTTCCGTAGGGGCCTGCAGGGTTCCGTAAGTGCCCGCAGGTGTCTGTAGGGTTCCGTAGGCACCTGCAGTGTTCTGTAGGAGCCCATAGGGTTTTAGTGAGGTTCCGTTGTGTTGCTAAGGGTCTTGTAGAGTGCTGTCGGGTCCTGGAGTATTCTGTAGGGTTCCAGAGGGGCTGGTAGGGTTCCGTCGAAATCTGAAGGGTTCCCTAGGGGCCCGTAGAGTCCCGTAGATTTCCGTAGGGGCCTGTAGGGTTGTGTAAGTGCCCGCAGGGGTTGGTAGGAGCTTGTAGGGTGCCATATGTTTCCGGAGGGTTGTGTAGGGTTCCGTAGGGGCCTGTGGTGTTCCCTAGGGGCCTGTAGAGTCTCGTAGAGTTCCGTAGGGTCCTGTAGGTTTCCATAAGCGCCCGCAGAGGTCTGAAGGGGCCCGTACTGTTCCGTAAGGATCCATAGGGTTCCGTAGAGCTTCGTAGGTTCCCTAGAGGCCTCTGGAGTACCGCAGGAGCCAGTAGTGTTCCGTAGGGTCCTCTAGGGTTGAGTAAGTGCCCGCAGGAGTCTGTAGGAATCCGTGGGATTCTGTAAGGTTCTGGAGGGTTCTGCAGGGTTCCGTAGGGGCCCCTAGAGTTCCGTAGTGGCTGGTAACGTTCCGTAGGGCCCTGTGGGGTTCTGTATGGACCTGTAGGGTTCCGTAGGGGCCTGCAGGGTTCCGTAAGTGCCCGCAGGTGTCTGTAGGGTTCCGTAGGGGTCTGTAGGGTTCCGTAGGCACCTGCAGTGTTCTGTAGGAGCCCATAGGGTTTTAGTGAGGTTCCGTTGTGTTGCTAAGGGTCTTGTAGAGTGCTGTCGGGTCCTGGAGTATTCTGTAGGGTTCCAGAGGGCCTCGTAGGGTTCCATCGAAATCTATAGGGTTCCCTAGGGGCCCATAGAGTCCCGTAGATTTCCGTAGGGACCTGTAGGGTTGTGTAAGTGCCCGCAGAAGTCGGTAGGAGTCTGTGGGATTCTGTAAGGTTCCGGAGGGTTCTGCAGGGTTCCGTAGGGACCCGTAGAGTTCCGTAGTGGCTGGTAACGTTCCGTAGGTCCCTGTGGGGTTCTGTATGGACCTGTAGGGTTCCGTAGGGGCCTGCAGGGTTCCGTAAGTGCCCGCAGGTGTCTGTAGGGTTCCGTAGAGGTCTGTAGGGTTCCGTAGGCACCTGCAGTGTTCTGTAGGAGCCCATAGGGTTTTAGTGAGGTTCCGTTGTGTTGCTAAGGGTCTTGTAGAGTGCTGTCGGGTCCTGGAGTATTCTGTAGGGTTCCAGAGGGGCTGGTAGGGTTCCGTCGAAATCTGAAGGGTTCCCTAGGGGCCCGTAGAGTCCCGTAGATTTCCGTAGGGGCCTGTAGGGTTGTGTAAGTGCCCGCAGGGGTTGGTAGGAGCTTGTAGGGTGCCATATGTTTCCGGAGGGTTGTGTAGGGTTCCGTAGGGGCCTGTGGTGTTCCCTAGGGGCCTGTAGAGTCTCGTACAGTTCCGTAGGGTCCTGTAGGTTTCCATAAGCGCCCGCAGAGGTCTGAAGGGGCCCGTACTGTTCCGTAAGGATCCATAGGGTTCCGTAGAGCTTCGTAGGTTCCCTAGAGGCCTCTGGAGTACCGCAGGAGCCAGTAGTGTTCCGTAGGGTCCTCTAGGGTTGAGTAAGTGCCCGCAGGAGTCTGTAGGAATCCGTGGGATTCTGTAAGGTTCTGGAGGGTTCTGCAGGGTTCCGTAGGGGCCCGTAGAGTTCCGTAGTGGCTGGTAAAGTTCCGTAGGTCCCTGTGGGGTTCTGTATGGACCTGTAGGGTTCCGTAGGGGCCTGCAGGGTTCCGTAAGTGCCCGCCGGTGTCTGTAGGGTTCCGTAGGGGTCTGTAGGGTTCCGTAGGCACCTGCAGTGTTCTGTAGGAGCCCATAGGGTTTTAGTGAGGTTCCGTTGTGTTGCTAAGGGTCTTGTAGAGTGCTGTCGGGTCCTGGAGTATTCTGTAGGGTTCCAGAGGGCCTCGTAGGGTTCCATCGAAATCTATAGGGTTCCCTAGGGGCCCATAGAGTCCCGTAGATTTCCGTAGGGACCTGTAGGGTTGTGTAAGTGCCCGCAGAAGTCGGTAGGAGTCTGTGGGATTCTGTAAGGTTCCGGAGGGTTCTGCAGGGTTCCGTAGGGACCCGTAGAGTTCCGTAGTGGCTGGTAACGTTCCGTAGGTCCCTGTGGGGTTCTGTATGGACCTGTAGGGTTCCGTAGGGGCCTGCAGGGTTCCGTAAGTGCCCGCAGGTGTCTGTAGGGTTCCGTAGGGGTCTGTAGGGTTCCGTAGGCACCTGCAGTGTTCTGTAGGAGCCCATAGGGTTTTAGTGAGGTTCCGTTGTGTTGCTAAGGGTCTTGTAGAGTGCTGTCGGGTCCTGGAGTATTCTGTAGGGTTCCAGAGGGCCTCGTAGGGTTCCATCGAAATCTATAGGGTTCCCTAGGGGCCCATAGAGTCCCGTAGATTTCCGTAGGGACCTGTAGGGTTGTGTAAGTGCCCGCAGAAGTCGGTAGGAGTCTGTGGGATTCTGTAAGGTTCCGGAGGGTTCTGCAGGGTTCCGTAGGGACCCGTAGAGTTCCGTAGTGGCTGGTAACGTTCCGTAGGTCCCTGTGGGGTTCTGTATGGACCTGTAGGGTTCCGTAGGGGCCTGCAGGGTTCCGTAAGTGCCCGCAGGTGTCTGTAGGGTTCCGTAGGGGTCTGTAGGGTTCCGTAGGCACCTGCAGTGTTCTGTAGGAGCCCATAGGGTTTTAGTGAGGTTCCGTTGTGTTGCTAAGGGTCTTGTAGAGTGCTGTCGGGTCCTGGAGTATTCTGTAGGGTTCCAGAGGGCCTCGTAGGGTTCCATCGAAATCTATAGGGTTCCCTAGGGGCCCATAGAGTCCCGTAGATTTCCGTAGGGACCTGTAGGGTTGTGTAAGTGCCCGCTGAAGTCGGTAGGAGTCTGTGGGATTCTGTAAGGTTCCGGAGGGTTCTGCAGGGTTCTGTAGGGACCCGTAGAGTTCCGTAGTGGCTGGTAACGTTCCGTAGGTCCCTGTGGGGTTCTGTATGGACCTGTAGGGTTCCGTACGGGCCTGCAGGGTTCCGTAAGTGCCCGCAGGTGTCTGTAGGGTTCCGTAGGGGTCTGTAGGGTTCTGTAGGCACCTGCAGTGTTCTGTAGGAGCCCATAGGGTTTTAGTGAGGTTCCGTTGTGTTGCTAAGGGTCTTGTAGAGTGCTGTCGGGTCCTGGAGTATTCTGTAGGGTTCCAGAGGGCCTCGTAGGGTTCCATCGAAATCTGAAGGGTTCCCTAGGGGCCCGTAGAGTCCTGTAGATTTCCATAGGGACCTGTAGGGTTGTGTAAGTGCCCGCAGAAGTCGGTAGGAGTCTGTGGGATTCTGTAAGGTTCCGGAGGGTTCTGCAGGGTTCCGTAGGGGCCTGTAGAGTTCCGTAGTGGCTGGTAAAGTTCCGTAGGGCCCTGTGGGGTTCTGTATGGACCTGTAGGGTTCCGTAGGGGCCTGCAGGGTTCCGTAAGTGCCCGCAGGTGTCTGTAGGGTTCCGTAGGCACCTGCAGTGTTCTGTAGGAGCCCATAGGGTTTTAGTGAGGTTCCGTTGTGTTGCTAAGGGTCTTGTAGAGTGCTGTCGGGTCCTGGAGTATTCTGTAGGGTTCCAGAGGGGCTGGTAGGGTTCCGTCGAAATCTGAAGGGTTCCCTAGGGGCCCGTAGAGTCCCGTAGATTTCCGTAGGGGCCTGTAGGGTTGTGTAAGTGCCCGCAGGGGTTGGTAGGAGCGTGTAGGGTGCCATATGTTTCCGGAGGGTTGTGTAGGGTTCCGTAGGGGCCTGTGGTGTTCCCTAGGGGCCTGTAGAGTCTCGTAGAGTTCCGTAGGGTCCTGTAGGTTTCCATAAGCGCCCGCAGAGGTCTGAAGGGGCCCGTACTGTTCCGTAAGGATCCATAGGGTTCCGTAGAGCTTCGTAGGTTCCCTAGAGGCCTCTGGAGTACCGCAGGAGCCAGTAGTGTTCCGTAGGGTCCTCTAGGGTTGAGTAAGTGCCCGCAGGAGTCTGTAGGAATCCGTGGGATTCTGTAAGGTTCTGGAGGGTTCTGCAGGGTTCCGTAGGGGCCCCTAGAGTTCCGTAGTGGCTGGTAACGTTCCGTAGGGCCCTGTGGGGTTCTGTATGGACCTGTAGGGTTCCGTAGGGGCCTGCAGGGTTCTGTAAGTGCCCGCCGGTGTCTGTAGGGTTCCGTAGGGGTCTGTAGGGTTCCGTAGGCACCTGCAGTGTTCTGTAGGAGCCCATAGGGTTTTAGTGAGGTTCCGTTGTGTTGCTAAGGGTCTTGTAGAGTGCTGTCGGGTCCTGGAGTATTCTGTAGGGTTCCAGAGGGCCTCGTAGGGTTCCATCGAAATCTGAAGGGTTCCCTAGGGGCCCATAGAGTCCCGTAGATTTCCGTAGGGACCTGTAGGGTTGTGTAAGTGCCCGCAGAAGTCGGTAGGAGTCTGTGGGATTCTGTAAGGTTCCGGAGGGTTCTGCAGGGTTCCGTAGGGACCCGTAGAGTTCCGTAGTGGCTGGTAACGTTCCGTAGGTCCCTGTGGGGTTCTGTATGGACCTGTAGGGTTCCGTAGGGGCCTGCAGGGTTCCGTAAGTGCCCGCAGGTGTCTGTAGGGTTCCGTAGAGGTCTGTAGGGTTCCGTAGGCACCTGCAGTGTTCTGTAGGAGCCCATAGGGTTTTAGTGAGGTTCCGTTGTGTTGCTAAGGGTCTTGTAGAGTGCTGTCGGGTCCTGGAGTATTCTGTAGGGTTCCAGAGGGGCTGGTAGGGTTCCGTCGAAATCTGAAGGGTTCCCTAGGGGCCCGTAGAGTCCCGTAGATTTCCGTAGGGGCCTGTAGGGTTGTGTAAGTGCCCGCAGGGGTTGGTAGGAGCTTGTAGGGTGCCATATGTTTCCGGAGGGTTGTGTAGGGTTCCGTAGGGGCCTGTGGTGTTCCCTAGGGGCCTGTAGAGTCTCGTACAGTTCCGTAGGGTCCTGTAGGTTTCCATAAGCGCCCGCAGAGGTCTGAAGGGGCCCGTACTGTTCCGTAAGGATCCATAGGGTTCCGTAGAGCTTCGTAGGTTCCCTAGAGGCCTCTGGAGTACCGCAGGAGCCAGTAGTGTTCCGTAGGGTCCTCTAGGGTTGAGTAAGTGCCCGCAGGAGTCTGTAGGAATCCGTGGGATTCTGTAAGGTTCTGGAGGGTTCTGCAGGGTTCCGTAGGGGCCCCTAGAGTTCCGTAGTGGCTGGTAACGTTCCGTAGGGCCCTGTGGGGTTCTGTATGGACCTGTAGGGTTCCGTAGGGGCCTGCAGGGTTCTGTAAGTGCCCGCCGGTGTCTGTAGGGTTCCGTAGGGGTCTGTAGGGTTCCGTAGGCACCTGCAGTGTTCTGTAGGAGCCCATAGGGTTTTAGTGAGGTTCCGTTGTGTTGCTAAGGGTCTTGTAGAGTGCTGTCGGGTCCTGGAGTATTCTGTAGGGTTCCAGAGGGCCTCGTAGGGTTCCATCGAAATCTATAGGGTTCCCTAGGGGCCCATAGAGTCCCGTAGATTTCCGTAGGGACCTGTAGGGTTGTGTAAGTGCCCGCAGAAGTCGGTAGGAGTCTGTGGGATTCTGTAAGGTTCCGGAGGGTTCTGCAGGGTTCCGTAGGGACCCGTAGAGTTCCGTAGTGGCTGGTAACGTTCCGTAGGTCCCTGTGGGGTTCTGTATGGACCTGTAGGGTTCCGTAGGGGCCTGCAGGGTTCCGTAAGTGCCCGCAGGTGTCTGTAGGGTTCCGTAGAGGTCTGTAGGGTTCCGTAGGCACCTGCAGTGTTCTGTAGGAGCCCATAGGGTTTTAGTGAGGTTCCGTTGTGTTGCTAAGGGTCTTGTAGAGTGCTGTCGGGTCCTGGAGTATTCTGTAGGGTTCCAGAGGGGCTGGTAGGGTTCCGTCGAAATCTGAAGGGTTCCCTAGGGGCCCGTAGAGTCCCGTAGATTTCCGTAGGGGCCTGTAGGGTTGTGTAAGTGCCCGCAGGGGTTGGTAGGAGCTTGTAGGGTGCCATATGTTTCCGGAGGGTTGTGTAGGGTTCCGTAGGGGCCTGTGGTGTTCCCTAGGGGCCTGTAGAGTCTCGTACAGTTCCGTAGGGTCCTGTAGGTTTCCATAAGCGCCCGCAGAGGTCTGAAGGGGCCCGTACTGTTCCGTAAGGATCCATAGGGTTCCGTAGAGCTTCGTAGGTTCCCTAGAGGCCTCTGGAGTACCGCAGGAGCCAGTAGTGTTCCGTAGGGTCCTCTAGGGTTGAGTAAGTGCCCGCAGGAGTCTGTAGGAATCCGTGGGATTCTGTAAGGTTCTGGAGGGTTCTGCAGGGTTCCGTAGGGGCCCGTAGAGTTCCGTAGTGGCTGGTAAAGTTCCGTAGGTCCCTGTGGGGTTCTGTATGGACCTGTAGGGTTCCGTAGGGGCCTGCAGGGTTCCGTAAGTGCCCGCCGGTGTCTGTAGGGTTCCGTAGGGGTCTGTAGGGTTCCGTAGGCACCTGCAGTGTTCTGTAGGAGCCCATAGGGTTTTAGTGAGGTTCCGTTGTGTTGCTAAGGGTCTTGTAGAGTGCTGTCGGGTCCTGGAGTATTCTGTAGGGTTCCAGAGGGCCTCGTAGGGTTCCATCGAAATCTATAGGGTTCCCTAGGGGCCCATAGAGTCCCGTAGATTTCCGTAGGGACCTGTAGGGTTGTGTAAGTGCCCGCAGAAGTCTGTAGGAGTCTGTGGGATTCTGTAAGGTTCCGGAGGGTTCTGCAGGGTTCCGTAGGGACCCGTAGAGTTCCGTAGTGGCTGGTAACGTTCCGTAGGGCCCTGTGGGGTTCTGTATGGACCTGTAGGGTTCCGTAGGGGCCTGCAGGGTTCCGTAAGTGCCCGCAGGTGTCTGTAGGGTTCCGTAGGGGTCTGTAGGGTTCCGTAGGCACCTGCAGTGTTCTGTAGGAGCCCATAGGGTTTTAGTGAGGTTCCGTTGTGTTGCTAAGGGTCTTGTAGAGTGCTGTCGGGTCCTGGAGTATTCTGTAGGGTTCCAGAGGGCCTCGTAGGGTTCCATCGAAATCTATAGGGTTCCCTAGGGGCCCATAGAGTCCCGTAGATTTCCGTAGGGACCTGTAGGGTTGTGTAAGTGCCCGCAGAAGTTGGTAGGAGTCTGTGGGATTCTGTAAGGTTCCGGAGGGTTCTGCAGGGTTCCGTAGGGACCCGTAGAGTTCCGTAGTGGCTGGTAACGTTCCGTAGGTCCCTGTGGGGTTCTGTATGGACCTGTAGGGTTCCGTAGGGGCCTGCAGGGTTCCGTAAGTGCCCGCAGGTGTCTGTAGGGTTCCGTAGGGGTCTGTAGGGTTCTGTAGGCACCTGCAGTGTTCTGTAGGAGCCCATAGGGTTTTAGTGAGGTTCCGTTGTGTTGCTAAGGGTCTTGTAGAGTGCTGTCGGGTCCTGGAGTATTCTGTAGGGTTCCAGAGGGCCTCGTAGGGTTCCATCGAAATCTATAGGGTTCCCTAGGGGCCCATAGAGTCCCGTAGATTTCCGTAGGGACCTGTAGGGTTGTGTAAGTGCCCGCTGAAGTCGGTAGGAGTCTGTGGGATTCTGTAAGGTTCCGGAGGGTTGTGCAGGGTTCTGTAGGGACCCGTAGAGTTCCGTAGTGGCTGGTAACGTTCCGTAGGTCCCTGTGGGGTTCTGTATGGACCTGTAGGGTTCCGTAGGGGCCTGCAGGGTTCCGTAAGTGCCCGCAGGTGTCTGTAGGGTTCCGTAGGGGTCTGTAGGGTTCTGTAGGCACCTGCAGTGTTCTGTAGGAGCCCATAGGGTTTTAGTGAGGTTCCGTTGTGTTGCTAAGGGTCTTGTAGAGTGCTGTCGGGTCCTGGAGTATTCTGTACGGTTCCAGAGGGCCTCGTAGGGTTCCATCGAAATCTGAAGGGTTCCCTAGGGGCCCGTAGAGTCCTGTAGATTTCCATAGGGACCTGTAGGGTTGTGTAAGTGCCCGCAGAAGTCGGTAGGAGTCTGTGGGATTCTGTAAGGTTCCGGAGGGTTCTGCAGGGTTCCGTAGGGACCCGTAGAGTTCCGTAGTGGCTGGTAAAGTTCCGTAGGGCCCTGTGGGGTTCTGTATGGACCTGTAGGGTTCCGTAGGGGCCTGCAGGGTTCCGTAAGTGCCCGCAGGTGTCTGTAGGGTTCCGTAGGGGTCTGTAGGGTTCCGTAGGCACCTGCAGTGTTCTGTAGGAGCCCATAGGGTTTTAGTGAGGTTCCGTTGTGTTGCTAAGGGTCTTGTAGAGTGCTGTCGGGTCCTGGAGTATTCTGTAGGGTTCCAGAGGGGCTGGTAGGGTTCCGTCGAAATCTGAAGGGTTCCCTAGGGGCCCGTAGAGTCCCGTAGATTTCCGTAGGGACCTGTAGGGTTGTGTAAGTGCCGGCAGGGGTTGGTAGGAGCTTGTAGGGTGCCATATGTTTCCGGAGGGTTGTGTAGGGTTCCGTAGGGGCCTGTGGTGTTCCCTAGGGGCCTGTAGAGTCTCGTAGAGTTCCGTAGGGTCCTGTAGGTTTCCATAAGCGCCCGCAGAGGTCTGAAGGGGCCCGTACTGTGCCGTAAGGATCCATAGGGTTCCGTAGAGCTTCGTAGGTTCCCTAGAGGCCTCTGGAGTACCGCAGGAGCCAGTAGTGTTCCGTAGGGTCCTCTAGGGTTGAGTAAGTGCCCGCAGGAGTCTGTAGGAATCCGTGGGATTCTGTAAGGTTCTGGAGGGTTCTGCAGGGTTCCGTAGGGGCCCCTAGAGTTCCGTAGTGGCTGGTAAAGTTCCCTAGGGCCCTGTACCGTTCCGTAACTGCCTGCAAGGGTCTTTAGGCTTCCGTAGGGGCTGGTAGGGTTCCATAAAGTTCCGTGGGTTCCTGCAGAGTTCTGCAAGTGCCCGCAAGGGCCTGTAGGGGCCCACAGTGTTTCTGTCAGGTTCCGTAGAGTTCCGTAGGGGCCATATTTTTCTGTAGTGGCTGGTAGTATTCTGTAGAGGTCTGTAGGGTTCCGTAGGCACCTGTAGTGTTCTGTAGGAGCCCATAGGGTTTTAGTGAGGTTCCGTTGTGTTGCTAAGGGTCTTGTAGAGTGCTGTCGGGTCCTGGAGTATTCTGTAGGGTTCCAGAGGGCCTCGTAGGGTTCCATCGAAATCTATAGGGTTCCCTAGGGGCCCATAGAGTCCCGTAGATTTCCGTAGGGACCTGTAGGGTTGTGTAAGTGCCCGCAGAAGTCTGTAGGAGTCTGTGGGATTCTGTAAGGTTCCGGAGGGTTCTGCAGGGTTCCGTAGGGACCCGTAGAGTTCCGTAGTGGCTGGTAAAGTTCCGTAGGGCCCTGTGGGGTTCTGTATGGACCTGTAGGGTTCCGTAGGGGCCTGCAGGGTTCCGTAAGTGCCCGCAGGTGTCTGTAGGGTTCCGTAGGCACCTGCAGTGTTCTGTAGGAGCCCATAGGGTTTTAGTGAGGTTCCGTTGTGTTGCTAAGGGTCTTGTAGAGTGCTGTCGGGTCCTGGAGTATTCTGTAGGGTTCCAGAGGGCCTCGTAGGGTTCCATCGAAATCTGAAGGGTTCCCTAGGGGCCCGTAGAGTCCTGTAGATTTCCATAGGGACCTGTAGGGTTGTGTAAGTGCCCGCAGAAGTCGGTAGGAGTCTGTGGGATTCTGTAAGGTTCCGGAGGGTTCTGCAGGGTTCCGTAGGGGCCTGTAGAGTTCCGTAGTGGCTGGTAAAGTTCCGTAGGGCCCTGTGGGGTTCTGTATGGACCTGTAGGGTTCCGTAGGGGCCTGCAGGGTTCCGTAAGTGCCCGCAGGTGTCTGTAGGGTTCCGTAGGCACCTGCAGTGTTCTGTAGGAGCCCATAGGGTTTTAGTGAGGTTCCGTTGTGTTGCTAAGGGTCTTGTAGAGTGCTGTCGGGTCCTGGAGTATTCTGTAGGGTTCCAGAGGGGCTGGTAGGGTTCCGTCGAAATCTGAAGGGTTCCCTAGGGGCCCGTAGAGTCCCGTAGATTTCCGTAGGGGCCTGTAGGGTTGTGTAAGTGCCCGCAGGGGTTGGTAGGAGCTTGTAGGGTGCCATATGTTTCCGGAGGGTTGTGTAGGGTTCCGTAGGGGCCTGTGGTGTTCCCTAGGGGCCTGTAGAGTCTCGTAGAGTTCCGTAGGGTCCTGTAGGTTTCCATAAGCGCCCGCAGAGGTCTGAAGGGGCCCGTACTGTTCCGTAAGGATCCATAGGGTTCCGTAGAGCTTCGTAGGTTCCCTAGAGGCCTCTGGAGTACCGCAGGAGCCAGTAGTGTTCCGTAGGGTCCTCTAGGGTTGAGTAAGTGCCCGCAGGAGTCTGTAGGAATCCGTGGGATTCTGTAAGGTTCTGGAGGGTTCTGCAGGGTTCCGTAGGGGCCCGTAGAGTTCCGTAGTGGCTGGTAACGTTCCGTAGGGCCCTGTGGGGTTCTGTATGGACCTGTAGGGTTCCGTAGGGGCCTGCAGGGTTCTGTAAGTGCCCGCCGGTGTCTGTAGGGTTCCGTAGGGGTCTGTAGGGTTCCGTAGGCACCTGCAGTGTTCTGTAGGAGCCCATAGGGTTTTAGTGAGGTTCCGTTGTGTTGCTAAGGGTCTTGTAGAGTGCTGTCGGGTCCTGGAGTATTCTGTAGGGTTCCAGAGGGCCTCGTAGGGTTCCATCGAAATCTATAGGGTTCCCTAGGGGCCCATAGAGTCCCGTAGATTTCCGTAGGGACCTGTAGGGTTGTGTAAGTGCCCGCAGAAGTCGGTAGGAGTCTGTGGGATTCTGTAAGGTTCCGGAGGGTTCTGCAGGGTTCCGTAGGGACCCGTAGAGTTCCGTAGTGGCTGGTAACGTTCCGTAGGTCCCTGTGGGGTTCTGTATGGACCTGTAGGGTTCCGTAGGGGCCTGCAGGGTTCCGTAAGTGCCCGCAGGTGTCTGTAGGGTTCCGTAGAGGTCTGTAGGGTTCCGTAGGCACCTGCAGTGTTCTGTAGGAGCCCATAGGGTTTTAGTGAGGTTCCGTTGTGTTGCTAAGGGTCTTGTAGAGTGCTGTCGGGTCCTGGAGTATTCTGTAGGGTTCCAGAGGGGCTGGTAGGGTTCCGTCGAAATCTGAAGGGTTCCCTAGTGGCCCGTAGAGTCCCGTAGATTTCCGTAGGGGCCTGTAGGGTTGTGTAAGTGCCCGCAGGGGTTGGTAGGAGCTTGTAGGGTGCCATATGTTTCCGGAGGGTTGTGTAGGGTTCCGTAGGGGCCTGTGGTGTTCCCTAGGGGCCTGTAGAGTCTCGTACAGTTCCGTAGGGTCCTGTAGGTTTCCATAAGCGCCCGCAGAGGTCTGAAGGGGCCCGTACTGTTCCGTAAGGATCCATAGGGTTCCGTAGAGCTTCGTAGGTTCCCTAGAGGCCTCTGGAGTACCGCAGGAGCCAGTAGTGTTCCGTAGGGTCCTCTAGGGTTGAGTAAGTGCCCGCAGGAGTCTGTAGGAATCCGTGGGATTCTGTAAGGTTCTGGAGGGTTCTGCAGGGTTCCGTAGGGGCCCCTAGAGTTCCGTAGTGGCTGGTAACGTTCCGTAGGGCCCTGTGGGGTTCTGTATGGACCTGTAGGGTTCCGTAGGGGCCTGCAGGGTTCCGTAAGTGCCCGCAGGTGTCTGTAGGGTTCCGTAGGGGTCTGTAGGGTTCCGTAGGCACCTGCAGTGTTCTGTAGGAGCCCATAGGGTTTTAGTGAGGTTCCGTTGTGTTGCTAAGGGTCTTGTAGAGTGCTGTCGGGTCCTGGAGTATTCTGTAGGGTTCCAGAGGGCCTCGTAGGGTTCCATCGAAATCTATAGGGTTCCCTAGGGGCCCATAGAGTCCCGTAGATTTCCGTAGGGACCTGTAGGGTTGTGTAAGTGCCCGCTGAAGTCGGTAGGAGTCTGTGGGATTCTGTAAGGTTCCGGAGGGTTGTGCAGGGTTCTGTAGGGACCCGTAGAGTTCCGTAGTGGCTGGTAACGTTCCGTAGGTCCCTGTGGGGTTCTGTATGGACCTGTAGGGTTCCGTAGGGGCCTGCAGGGTTCCGTAAGTGCCCGCAGGTGTCTGTAGGGTTCCGTAGGGGTCTGTAGGGTTCTGTAGGCACCTGCAGTGTTCTGTAGGAGCCCATAGGGTTTTAGTGAGGTTCCGTTGTGTTGCTAAGGGTCTTGTAGAGTGCTGTCGGGTCCTGGAGTATTCTGTACGGTTCCAGAGGGCCTCGTAGGGTTCCATCGAAATCTGAAGGGTTCCCTAGGGGCCCGTAGAGTCCTGTAGATTTCCATAGGGACCTGTAGGGTTGTGTAAGTGCCCGCAGAAGTCGGTAGGAGTCTGTGGGATTCTGTAAGGTTCCGGAGGGTTCTGCAGGGTTCCGTAGGGACCCGTAGAGTTCCGTAGTGGCTGGTAAAGTTCCGTAGGGCCCTGTGGGGTTCTGTATGGACCTGTAGGGTTCCGTAGGGGCCTGCAGGGTTCCGTAAGTGCCCGCAGGTGTCTGTAGGGTTCCGTAGGGGTCTGTAGGGTTCCGTAGGCACCTGCAGTGTTCTGTAGGAGCCCATAGGGTTTTAGTGAGGTTCCGTTGTGTTGCTAAGGGTCTTGTAGAGTGCTGTCGGGTCCTGGAGTATTCTGTAGGGTTCCAGAGGGGCTGGTAGGGTTCCGTCGAAATCTGAAGGGTTCCCTAGGGGCCCGTAGAGTCCCGTAGATTTCCGTAGGGACCTGTAGGGTTGTGTAAGTGCCGGCAGGGGTTGGTAGGAGCTTGTAGGGTGCCATATGTTTCCGGAGGGTTGTGTAGGGTTCCGTAGGGGCCTGTGGTGTTCCCTAGGGGCCTGTAGAGTCTCGTAGAGTTCCGTAGGGTCCTGTAGGTTTCCATAAGCGCCCGCAGAGGTCTGAAGGGGCCCGTACTGTGCCGTAAGGATCCATAGGGTTCCGTAGAGCTTCGTAGGTTCCCTAGAGGCCTCTGGAGTACCGCAGGAGCCAGTAGTGTTCCGTAGGGTCCTCTAGGGTTGAGTAAGTGCCCGCAGGAGTCTGTAGGAATCCGTGGGATTCTGTAAGGTTCTGGAGGGTTCTGCAGGGTTCCGTAGGGGCCCCTAGAGTTCCGTAGTGGCTGGTAAAGTTCCCTAGGGCCCTGTACCGTTCCGTAACTGCCTGCAAGGGTCTTTAGGCTTCCGTAGGGGCTGGTAGGGTTCCATAAAGTTCCGTGGGTTCCTGCAGAGTTCTGCAAGTGCCCGCAAGGGCCTGTAGGGGCCCACAGTGTTTCTGTCAGGTTCCGTAGAGTTCCGTAGGGGCCATATTTTTCTGTAGTGGCTGGTAGTATTCTGTAGAGGTCTGTAGGGTTCCGTAGGCACCTGTAGTGTTCTGTAGGAGCCCATAGGGTTTTAGTGAGGTTCCGTTGTGTTGCTAAGGGTCTTGTAGAGTGCTGTCGGGTCCTGGAGTATTCTGTAGGGTTCCAGAGGGCCTCGTAGGGTTCCATCGAAATCTATAGGGTTCCCTAGGGGCCCATAGAGTCCCGTAGATTTCCGTAGGGACCTGTAGGGTTGTGTAAGTGCCCGCAGAAGTCTGTAGGAGTCTGTGGGATTCTGTAAGGTTCCGGAGGGTTCTGCAGGGTTCCGTAGGGACCCGTAGAGTTCCGTAGTGGCTGGTAAAGTTCCGTAGGGCCCTGTGGGGTTCTGTATGGACCTGTAGGGTTCCGTAGGGGCCTGCAGGGTTCCGTAAGTGCCCGCAGGTGTCTGTAGGGTTCCGTAGGCACCTGCAGTGTTCTGTAGGAGCCCATAGGGTTTTAGTGAGGTTCCGTTGTGTTGCTAAGGGTCTTGTAGAGTGCTGTCGGGTCCTGGAGTATTCTGTAGGGTTCCAGAGGGCCTCGTAGGGTTCCATCGAAATCTGAAGGGTTCCCTAGGGGCCCGTAGAGTCCTGTAGATTTCCATAGGGACCTGTAGGGTTGTGTAAGTGCCCGCAGAAGTCGGTAGGAGTCTGTGGGATTCTGTAAGGTTCCGGAGGGTTCTGCAGGGTTCCGTAGGGGCCTGTAGAGTTCCGTAGTGGCTGGTAAAGTTCCGTAGGGCCCTGTGGGGTTCTGTATGGACCTGTAGGGTTCCGTAGGGGCCTGCAGGGTTCCGTAAGTGCCCGCAGGTGTCTGTAGGGTTCCGTAGGCACCTGCAGTGTTCTGTAGGAGCCCATAGGGTTTTAGTGAGGTTCCGTTGTGTTGCTAAGGGTCTTGTAGAGTGCTGTCGGGTCCTGGAGTATTCTGTAGGGTTCCAGAGGGGCTGGTAGGGTTCCGTCGAAATCTGAAGGGTTCCCTAGGGGCCCGTAGAGTCCCGTAGATTTCCGTAGGGGCCTGTAGGGTTGTGTAAGTGCCCGCAGGGGTTGGTAGGAGCTTGTAGGGTGCCATATGTTTCCGGAGGGTTGTGTAGGGTTCCGTAGGGGCCTGTGGTGTTCCCTAGGGGCCTGTAGAGTCTCGTAGAGTTCCGTAGGGTCCTGTAGGTTTCCATAAGCGCCCGCAGAGGTCTGAAGGGGCCCGTACTGTTCCGTAAGGATCCATAGGGTTCCGTAGAGCTTCGTAGGTTCCCTAGAGGCCTCTGGAGTACCGCAGGAGCCAGTAGTGTTCCGTAGGGTCCTCTAGGGTTGAGTAAGTGCCCGCAGGAGTCTGTAGGAATCCGTGGGATTCTGTAAGGTTCTGGAGGGTTCTGCAGGGTTCCGTAGGGGCCCCTAGAGTTCCGTAGTGGCTGGTAACGTTCCGTAGGGCCCTGTGGGGTTCTGTATGGACCTGTAGGGTTCCGTAGGGGCCTGCAGGGTTCTGTAAGTGCCCGCCGGTGTCTGTAGGGTTCCGTAGGGGTCTGTAGGGTTCCGTAGGCACCTGCAGTGTTCTGTAGGAGCCCATAGGGTTTTAGTGAGGTTCCGTTGTGTTGCTAAGGGTCTTGTAGAGTGCTGTCGGGTCCTGGAGTATTCTGTAGGGTTCCAGAGGGCCTCGTAGGGTTCCATCGAAATCTATAGGGTTCCCTAGGGGCCCATAGAGTCCCGTAGATTTCCGTAGGGACCTGTAGGGTTGTGTAAGTGCCCGCAGAAGTCGGTAGGAGTCTGTGGGATTCTGTAAGGTTCCGGAGGGTTCTGCAGGGTTCCGTAGGGACCCGTAGAGTTCCGTAGTGGCTGGTAACGTTCCGTAGGTCCCTGTGGGGTTCTGTATGGACCTGTAGGGTTCCGTAGGGGCCTGCAGGGTTCCGTAAGTGCCCGCAGGTGTCTGTAGGGTTCCGTAGAGGTCTGTAGGGTTCCGTAGGCACCTGCAGTGTTCTGTAGGAGCCCATAGGGTTTTAGTGAGGTTCCGTTGTGTTGCTAAGGGTCTTGTAGAGTGCTGTCGGGTCCTGGAGTATTCTGTAGGGTTCCAGAGGGGCTGGTAGGGTTCCGTCGAAATCTGAAGGGTTCCCTAGGGGCCCGTAGAGTCCCGTAGATTTCCGTAGGGACCTGTAGGGTTGTGTAAGTGCCCGCAGGGGTTGGTAGGAGCTTGTAGGGTGCCATATGTTTCCGGAGGGTTGTGTAGGGTTCCGTAGGGGCCTGTGGTGTTCCCTAGGGGCCTGTAGAGTCTCGTACAGTTCCGTAGGGTCCTGTAGGTTTCCATAAGCGCCCGCAGAGGTCTGAAGGGGCCCGTACTGTTCCGTAAGGATCCATAGGGTTCCGTAGAGCTTCGTAGGTTCCCTAGAGGCCTCTGGAGTACCGCAGGAGCCAGTAGTGTTCCGTAGGGTCCTCTAGGGTTGAGTAAGTGCCCGCAGGAGTCTGTAGGAATCCGTGGGATTCTGTAAGGTTCTGGAGGGTTCTGCAGGGTTCCGTAGGGGCCCGTAGAGTTCCGTAGTGGCTGGTAAAGTTCCGTAGGTCCCTGTGGGGTTCTGTATGGACCTGTAGGGTTCCGTAGGGGCCTGCAGGGTTCCGTAAGTGCCCGCCGGTGTCTGTAGGGTTCCGTAGGGGTCTGTAGGGTTCCGTAGGCACCTGCAGTGTTCTGTAGGAGCCCATAGGGTTTTAGTGAGGTTCCGTTGTGTTGCTAAGGGTCTTGTAGAGTGCTGTCGGGTCCTGGAGTATTCTGTAGGGTTCCAGAGGGCCTCGTAGGGTTCCATCGAAATCTATAGGGTTCCCTAGGGGCCCATAGAGTCCCGTAGATTTCCGTAGGGACCTGTAGGGTTGTGTAAGTGCCCGCAGAAGTCGGTAGGAGTCTGTGGGATTCTGTAAGGTTCCGGAGGGTTCTGCAGGGTTCCGTAGGGACCCGTAGAGTTCCGTAGTGGCTGGTAACGTTCCGTAGGTCCCTGTGGGGTTCTGTATGGACCTGTAGGGTTCCGTAGGGGCCTGCAGGGTTCCGTAAGTGCCCGCAGGTGTCTGTAGGGTTCCGTAGGGGTCTGTAGGGTTCCGTAGGCACCTGCAGTGTTCTGTAGGAGCCCATAGGGTTTTAGTGAGGTTCCGTTGTGTTGCTAAGGGTCTTGTAGAGTGCTGTCGGGTCCTGGAGTATTCTGTAGGGTTCCAGAGGGCCTCGTAGGGTTCCATCGAAATCTATAGGGTTCCCTAGGGGCCCATAGAGTCCCGTAGATTTCCGTAGGGACCTGTAGGGTTGTGTAAGTGCCCGCAGAAGTCGGTAGGAGTCTGTGGGATTCTGTAAGGTTCCGGAGGGTTCTGCAGGGTTCCGTAGGGACCCGTAGAGTTCCGTAGTGGCTGGTAACGTTCCGTAGGTCCCTGTGGGGTTCTGTATGGACCTGTAGGGTTCCGTAGGGGCCTGCAGGGTTCCGTAAGTGCCCGCAGGTGTCTGTAGGGTTCCGTAGGGGTCTGTAGGGTTCTGTAGGCACCTGCAGTGTTCTGTAGGAGCCCATAGGGTTTTAGTGAGGTTCCGTTGTGTTGCTAAGGGTCTTGTAGAGTGCTGTCGGGTCCTGGAGTATTCTGTAGGGTTCCAGAGGGCCTCGTAGGGTTCCATCGAAATCTATAGGGTTCCCTAGGGGCCCATAGAGTCCCGTAGATTTCCGTAGGGACCTGTAGGGTTGTGTAAGTGCCCGCTGAAGTCGGTAGGAGTCTGTGGGATTCTGTAAGGTTCCGGAGGGTTGTGCAGGGTTCTGTAGGGACCCGTAGAGTTCCGTAGTGGCTGGTAACGTTCCGTAGGTCCCTGTGGGGTTCTGTATGGACCTGTAGGGTTCCGTAGGGGCCTGCAGGGTTCCGTAAGTGCCCGCAGGTGTCTGTAGGGTTCCGTAGGGGTCTGTAGGGTTCTGTAGGCACCTGCAGTGTTCTGTAGGAGCCCATAGGGTTTTAGTGAGGTTCCGTTGTGTTGCTAAGGGTCTTGTAGAGTGCTGTCGGGTCCTGGAGTATTCTGTAGGGTTCCAGAGGGCCTCGTAGGGTTCCATCGAAATCTGAAGGGTTCCCTAGGGGCCCGTAGAGTCCTGTAGATTTCCATAGGGACCTGTAGGGTTGTGTAAGTGCCCGCAGAAGTCGGTAGGAGTCTGTGGGATTCTGTAAGGTTCCGGAGGGTTCTGCAGGGTTCCGTAGGGCCCCGTAGAGTTCCGTAGTGGCTGGTAAAGTTCCGTAGGGCCCTGTGGGGTTCTGTATGGACCTGTAGGGTTCCGTAGGGGCCTGCAGGGTTCCGTAAGTGCCCGCAGGTGTCTGTAGGGTTCCGTAGGGGTCTGTAGGGTTCCGTAGGCACCTGCAGTGTTCTGTAGGAGCCCATAGGGTTTTAGTGAGGTTCCGTTGTGTTGCTAAGGGTCTTGTAGAGTGCTGTCGGGTCCTGGAGTATTCTGTAGGGTTCCAGAGGGGCTGGTAGGGTTCCGTCGAAATCTGAAGGGTTCCCTAGGGGCCCGTAGAGTCCCGTAGATTTCCGTAGGGACCTGTAGGGTTGTGTAAGTGCCCGCAGGGGTTGGTAGGAGCTTGTAGGGTGCCATATGTTTCCGGAGGGTTGTGTAGGGTTCCGTAGGGGCCTGTGGTGTTCCCTAGGGGCCTGTAGAGTCTCGTAGAGTTCCGTAGGGTCCTGTAGGTTTCCATAAGCGCCCGCAGAGGTCTGAAGGGGCCCGTACTGTGCCGTAAGGATCCATAGGGTTCCGTAGAGCTTCGTAGGTTCCCTAGAGGCCTCTGGAGTACCGCAGGAGCCAGTAGTGTTCCGTAGGGTCCTCTAGGGTTGAGTAAGTGCCCGCAGGAGTCTGTAGGAATCCGTGGGATTCTGTAAGGTTCTGGAGGGTTCTGCAGGGTTCCGTAGGGGCCCCTAGAGTTCCGTAGTGGCTGGTAAAGTTCCCTAGGGCCCTGTACCGTTCCGTAACTGCCTGCAAGGGTCTTTAGGCTTCCGTAGGGGCTGGTAGGGTTCCATAAAGTTCCGTGGGTTCCTGCAGAGTTCTGCAAGTGCCCGCAAGGGCCTGTAGGGGCCCACAGTGTTTCTGTCAGGTTCCGTAGAGTTCCGTAGGGGCCATATTTTTCTGTAGTGGCTGGTAGTATTCTGTAGAGGTCTGTAGGGTTCCGTAGGCACCTGTAGTGTTCTGTAGGAGCCCATAGGGTTTTAGTGAGGTTCCGTTGTGTTGCTAAGGGTCTTGTAGAGTGCTGTCGGGTCCTGGAGTATTCTGTAGGGTTCCAGAGGGCCTCGTAGGGTTCCATCGAAATCTATAGGGTTCCCTAGGGGCCCATAGAGTCCCGTAGATTTCCGTAGGGACCTGTAGGGTTGTGTAAGTGCCCGCAGAAGTCTGTAGGAGTCTGTGGGATTCTGTAAGGTTCCGGAGGGTTCTGCAGGGTTCCGTAGGGACCCGTAGAGTTCCGTAGTGGCTGGTAAAGTTCCGTAGGGCCCTGTGGGGTTCTGTATGGACCTGTAGGGTTCCGTAGGGGCCTGCAGGGTTCCGTAAGTGCCCGCAGGTGTCTGTAGGGTTCCGTAGGCACCTGCAGTGTTCTGTAGGAGCCCATAGGGTTTTAGTGAGGTTCCGTTGTGTTGCTAAGGGTCTTGTAGAGTGCTGTCGGGTCCTGGAGTATTCTGTAGGGTTCCAGAGGGGCTGGTAGGGTTCCGTCGAAATCTGAAGGGTTCCCTAGGGGCCCGTAGAGTCCCGTAGATTTCCGTAGGGGCCTGTAGGGTTGTGTAAGTGCCCGCAGGGGTTGGTAGGAGCTTGTAGGGTGCCATATGTTTCCGGAGGGTTGTGTAGGGTTCCGTAGGGGCCTGTGGTGTTCCCTAGGGGCCTGTAGAGTCTCGTAGAGTTCCGTAGGGTCCTGTAGGTTTCCATAAGCGCCCGCAGAGGTCTGAAGGGGCCCGTACTGTGCCGTAAGGATCCATAGGGTTCCGTAGAGCTTCGTAGGTTCCCTAGAGGCCTCTGGAGTACCGCAGGAGCCAGTAGTGTTCCGTAGGGTCCTCTAGGGTTGAGTAAGTGCCCGCAGGAGTCTGTAGGAATCCGTGGGATTCTGTAAGGTTCTGGAGGGTTCTGCAGGGTTCCGTAGGGGCCCGTAGAGTTCCGTAGTGGCTGGTAAAGTTCCGTAGGTCCCTGTGGGGTTCTGTATGGACCTGTAGGGTTCCGTAGGGGCCTGCAGGGTTCCGTAAGTGCCCGCAGGTGTCTGTAGGGTTCCGTAGGGGTCTGTAGGGTTCCGTAGGCACCTGCAGTGTTCTGTAGGAGCCCATAGGGTTTTAGTGAGGTTCCGTTGTGTTGCTAAGGGTCTTGTAGAGTGCTGTCGGGTCCTGGAGTATTCTGTAGGGTTCCAGAGGGCCTCGTAGGGTTCCATCGAAATCTATAGGGTTCCCTAGGGGCCCATAGAGTCCCGTAGATTTCCGTAGGGACCTGTAGGGTTGTGTAAGTGCCCGCAGAAGTCGGTAGGAGTCTGTGGGATTCTGTAAGGTTCCGGAGGGTTCTGCAGGGTTCCGTAGGGACCCGTAGAGTTCCGTAGTGGCTGGTAACGTTCCGTAGGTCCCTGTGGGGTTCTGTATGGACCTGTAGGGTTCCGTAGGGGCCTGCAGGGTTCCGTAAGTGCCCGCAGGTGTCTGTAGGGTTCCGTAGAGGTCTGTAGGGTTCCGTAGGCACCTGCAGTGTTCTGTAGGAGCCCATAGGGTTTTAGTGAGGTTCCGTTGTGTTGCTAAGGGTCTTGTAGAGTGCTGTCGGGTCCTGGAGTATTCTGTAGGGTTCCAGAGGGGCTGGTAGGGTTCCGTCGAAATCTGAAGGGTTCCCTAGGGGCCCGTAGAGTCCCGTAGATTTCCGTAGGGGCCTGTAGGGTTGTGTAAGTGCCCGCAGGGGTTGGTAGGAGCTTGTAGGGTGCCATATGTTTCCGGAGGGTTGTGTAGGGTTCCGTAGGGGCCTGTGGTGTTCCCTAGGGGCCTGTAGAGTCTCGTACAGTTCCGTAGGGTCCTGTAGGTTTCCATAAGCGCCCGCAGAGGTCTGAAGGGGCCCGTACTGTTCCGTAAGGATCCATAGGGTTCCGTAGAGCTTCGTAGGTTCCCTAGAGGCCTCTGGAGTACCGCAGGAGCCAGTAGTGTTCCGTAGGGTCCTCTAGGGTTGAGTAAGTGCCCGCAGGAGTCTGTAGGAATCCGTGGGATTCTGTAAGGTTCTGGAGGGTTCTGCAGGGTTCCGTAGGGGCCCGTAGAGTTCCGTAGTGGCTGGTAAAGTTCCGTAGGTCCCTGTGGGGTTCTGTATGGACCTGTAGGGTTCCGTAGGGGCCTGCAGGGTTCCGGAAGTGCCCGCAGGTGTCTGTAGGGTTCCGTAGGGGTCTGTAGGGTTCCGTAGGCACCTGCAGTGTTCTGTAGGAGCCCATAGGGTTTTAGTGAGGTTCCGTTGTGTTGCTAAGGGTCTTGTAGAGTGCTGTCGGGTCCTGGAGTATTCTGTAGGGTTCCAGAGGGCCTCGTAGGGTTCCATCGAAATCTATAGGGTTCCCTAGGGGCCCATAGAGTCCCGTAGATTTCCGTAGGGACCTGTAGGGTTGTGTAAGTGCCCGCAGAAGTCGGTAGGAGTCTGTGGGATTCTGTAAGGTTCCGGAGGGTTCTGCAGGGTTCCGTAGGGACCCGTAGAGTTCCGTAGTGGCTGGTAAAGTTCCCTAGGGCCCTGTACCGTTCCGTAACTGCCTGCAAGGGTCTTTAGGCTTCCGTAGGGGCTGGTAGGGTTCCATAAAGTTCCGTGGGTTCCTGCAGAGTTCTGCAAGTGCCCGCAAGGGCCTGTAGGGGCCCACAGTGTTTCTGTCAGGTTCCGTAGAGTTCCGTAGGGGCCATATTTTTCTGTAGTGGCTGGTAGTATTCTGTAGAGGTCTGTAGGGTTCCGTAGGCACCTGTAGTGTTCTGTAGGAGCCCATAGGGTTTTAGTGAGGTTCCGTTGTGTTGCTAAGGGTCTTGTAGAGTGCTGTCGGGTCCTGGAGTATTCTGTAGGGTTCCAGAGGGCCTCGTAGGGTTCCATCGAAATCTATAGGGTTCCCTAGGGGCCCATAGAGTCCCGTAGATTTCCGTAGGGACCTGTAGGGTTGTGTAAGTGCCCGCAGAAGTCGGTAGGAGTCTGTGGGATTCTGTAAGGTTCCGGAGGGTTCTGCAGGGTTCCGTAGGGACCCGTAGAGTTCCGTAGTGGCTGGTAAAGTTCCGTAGGGCCCTGTGGGGTTCTGTATGGACCTGTAGGGTTCCGTAGGGGCCTGCAGGGTTCCGTAAGTGCCCGCAGGTGTCTGTAGGGTTCCGTAGGCACCTGCAGTGTTCTGTAGGAGCCCATAGGGTTTTAGTGAGGTTCCGTTGTGTTGCTAAGGGTCTTGTAGAGTGCTGTCGGGTCCTGGAGTATTCTGTAGGGTTCCAGAGGGGCTGGTAGGGTTCCGTCGAAATCTGAAGGGTTCCCTAGGGGCCCGTAGAGTCCCGTAGATTTCCGTAGGGGCCTGTAGGGTTGTGTAAGTGCCCGCAGGGGTTGGTAGGAGCTTGTAGGGTGCCATATGTTTCCGGAGGGTTGTGTAGGGTTCCGTAGGGGCCTGTGGTGTTCCCTAGGGGCCTGTAGAGTCTCGTAGAGTTCCGTAGGGTCCTGTAGGTTTCCATAAGCGCCCGCAGAGGTCTGAAGGGGCCCGTACTGTGCCGTAAGGATCCATAGGGTTCCGTAGAGCTTCGTAGGTTCCCTAGAGGCCTCTGGAGTACCGCAGGAGCCAGTAGTGTTCCGTAGGGTCCTCTAGGGTTGAGTAAGTGCCCGCAGGAGTCTGTAGGAATCCGTGGGATTCTGTAAGGTTCTGAAGGGTTCTGCAGGGTTCCGTAGGGGCCCCTAGAGTTCCGTAGTGGCTGGTAACGTTCCGTAGGTCCCTGTGGGGTTCTGTATGGACCTGTAGGGTTCCGTAGGGGCCTGCAGGGTTCCGTAAGTGCCCGCAGGTGTCTGTAGGGTTCCGTAGGGGTCTGTAGGGTTCCGTAGGCACCTGCAGTGTTCTGTAGGAGCCCATAGGGTTTTAGTGAGGTTCCGTTGTGTTGCTAAGGGTCTTGTAGAGTGCTGTCGGGTCCTGGAGTATTCTGTAGGGTTCCAGAGGGCCTCGTAGGGTTCCATCGAAATCTATAGGGTTCCCTAGGGGCCCATAGAGTCCCGTAGATTTCCGTAGGGACCTGTAGGGTTGTGTAAGTGCCCGCAGAAGTCGGTAGGAGTCTGTGGGATTCTGTAAGGTTCCGGAGGGTTCTGCAGGGTTCCGTAGGGACCCGTAGAGTTCCGTAGTGGCTGGTAACGTTCCGTAGGTCCCTGTGGGGTTCTGTATGGACCTGTAGGGTTCCGTAGGGGCCTGCAGGGTTCCGTAAGCGCCCGCAGGTGTCTGTAGGGTTCCGTAGGGGTCTGTAGGGTTCTGTAGGCACCTGCAGTGTTCTGTAGGAGCCCATAGGGTTTTAGTGAGGTTCCGTTGTGTTGCTAAGGGTCTTGTAGAGTGCTGTCGGGTCCTGGAGTATTCTGTAGGGTTCCAGAGGGCCTCGTAGGGTTCCATCGAAATCTATAGGGTTCCCTAGGGGCCCATAGAGTCCCGTAGATTTCCGTAGGGACCTGTAGGGTTGTGTAAGTGCCCGCAGAAGTCGGTAGGAGTCTGTGGGATTCTGTAAGGTTCCGGAGGGTTCTGCAGGGTTCCGTAGGGACCCGTAGAGTTCCGTAGTGGCTGGTAACGTTCCGTAGGTCCCTGTGGGGTTCTGTATGGACCTGTAGGGTTCCGTAGGGGCCTGCAGGGTTCCGTAAGTGCCCGCAGGTGTCTGTAGGGTTCCGTAGAGGTCTGTAGGGTTCCGTAGGCACCTGCAGTGTTCTGTAGGAGCCCATAGGGTTTTAGTGAGGTTCCGTTGTGTTGCTAAGGGTCTTGTAGAGTGCTGTCGGGTCCTGGAGTATTCTGTAGGGTTCCAGAGGGGCTGGTAGGGTTCCGTCGAAATCTGAAGGGTTCCCTAGGGGCCCGTAGAGTCCCGTAGATTTCCGTAGGGGCCTGTAGGGTTGTGTAAGTGCCCGCAGGGGTTGGTAGGAGCTTGTAGGGTGCCATATGTTTCCGGAGGGTTGTGTAGGGTTCCGTAGGGGCCTGTGGTGTTCCCTAGGGGCCTGTAGAGTCTCGTAGAGTTCCGTAGGGTCCTGTAGGTTTCCATAAGCGCCCGCAGAGGTCTGAAGGGGCCCGTACTGTGCCGTAAGGATCCATAGGGTTCCGTAGAGCTTCGTAGGTTCCCTAGAGGCCTCTGGAGTACCGCAGGAGCCAGTAGTGTTCCGTAGGGTCCTCTAGGGTTGAGTAAGTGCCCGCAGGAGTCTGTAGGAATCCGTGGGATTCTGTAAGGTTCTGGAGGGTTCTGCAGGGTTCCGTAGGGGCCCCTAGAGTTCCGTAGTGGCTGGTAACGTTCCGTAGGTCCCTGTGGGGTTCTGTATGGACCTGTAGGGTTCCGTAGGGGCCTGCAGGGTTCCGTAAGTGCCCGCCGGTGTCTGTAGGGTTCCGTAGGGGTCTGTAGGGTTCCGTAGGCACCTGCAGTGTTCTGTAGGAGCCCATAGGGTTTTAGTGAGGTTCCGTTGTGTTGCTAAGGGTCTTGTAGAGTGCTGTCGGGTCCTGGAGTATTCTGTAGGGTTCCAGAGGGCCTCGTAGGGTTCCATCGAAATCTATAGGGTTCCCTAGGGGCCCATAGAGTCCCGTAGATTTCCGTAGGGACCTGTAGGGTTGTGTAAGTGCCCGCAGAAGTCGGTAGGAGTCTGTGGGATTCTGTAAGGTTCCGGAGGGTTCTGCAGGGTTCCGTAGGGACCCGTAGAGTTCCGTAGTGGCTGGTAACGTTCCGTAGGTCCCTGTGGGGTTCTGTATGGACCTGTAGGGTTCCGTAGGGGCCTGCAGGGTTCCGTAAGTGCCCGCAGGTGTCTGTAGGGTTCCGTAGGGGTCTGTAGGGTTCCGTAGGCACCTGCAGTGTTCTGTAGGAGCCCATAGGGTTTTAGTGAGGTTCCGTTGTGTTGCTAAGGGTCTTGTAGAGTGCTGTCGGGTCCTGGAGTATTCTGTAGGGTTCCAGAGGGCCTCGTAGGGTTCCATCGAAATCTATAGGGTTCCCTAGGGGCCCATAGAGTCCCGTAGATTTCCGTAGGGACCTGTAGGGTTGTGTAAGTGCCCGCAGAAGTCGGTAGGAGTCTGTGGGATTCTGTAAGGTTCCGGAGGGTTCTGCAGGGTTCCGTAGGGACCCGTAGAGTTCCGTAGTGGCTGGTAACGTTCCGTAGGTCCCTGTGGGGTTCTGTATGGACCTGTAGGGTTCCGTAGGGGCCTGCAGGGTTCCGTAAGTGCCCGCAGGTGTCTGTAGGGTTCCGTAGAGGTCTGTAGGGTTCCGTAGGCACCTGCAGTGTTCTGTAGGAGCCCATAGGGTTTTAGTGAGGTTCCGTTGTGTTGCTAAGGGTCTTGTAGAGTGCTGTCGGGTCCTGGAGTATTCTGTAGGGTTCCAGAGGGGCTGGTAGGGTTCCGTCGAAATCTGAAGGGTTCCCTAGGGGCCCGTAGAGTCCCGTAGATTTCCGTAGGGGCCTGTAGGGTTGTGTAAGTGCCCGCAGGGGTTGGTAGGAGCTTGTAGGGTGCCATATGTTTCCGGAGGGTTGTGTAGGGTTCCGTAGGGGCCTGTGGTGTTCCCTAGGGGCCTGTAGAGTCTCGTAGAGTTCCGTAGGGTCCTGTAGGTTTCCATAAGCGCCCGCAGAGGTCTGAAGGGGCCCGTACTGTTCCGTAAGGATCCATAGGGTTCCGTAGAGCTTCGTAGGTTCCCTAGAGGCCTCTGGAGTACCGCAGGAGCCAGTAGTGTTCCGTAGGGTCCTCTAGGGTTGAGTAAGTGCCCGCAGGAGTCTGTAGGAATCCGTGAGATTCTGTAAGGTTCTGGAGGGTTCTGCAGGGTTCCGTAGGGGCCTGTAGAGTTCCGTAGTGGCTGGTAAAGTTCCGTAGGTCCCTGTGGGGTTCTGTATGGACCTGTAGGGTTCCGTAGGGGCCTGCAGGGTTCCGTAAGTGCCCGCAGGTGTCTGTAGGGTTCCGTAGGGGTCTGTAGGGTTCCGTAGGCACCTGCAGTGTTCTGTAGGAGCCCATAGGGTTTTAGTGAGGTTCCGTTGTGTTGCTAAGGGTCTTGTAGAGTGCTGTCGGGTCCTGGAGTATTCTGTAGGGTTCCAGAGGGCCTCGTAGGGTTCCATCGAAATCTATAGGGTTCCCTAGGGGCCCATAGAGTCCCGTAGATTTCCGTAGGGACCTGTAGGGTTGTGTAAGTGCCCGCAGAAGTCGGTAGGAGTCTGTGGGATTCTGTAAGGTTCCGGAGGGTTCTGCAGGGTTCCGTAGGGACCTGTAGAGTTCCGTAGTGGCTGGTAACGTTCCGTAGGTCCCTGTGGGGTTCTGTATGGACCTGTAGGGTTCCGTAGGGGCCTGCAGGGTTCCGTAAGTGCCCGCAGGTGTCTGTAGGGTTCCGTAGGGGTCTGTAGGGTTCCGTAGGCACCTGCAGTGTTCTGTAGGAGCCCATAGGGTTTTAGTGAGGTTCCGTTGTGTTGCTAAGGGTCTTGTAGAGTGCTGTCGGGTCCTGGAGTATTCTGTAGGGTTCCAGAGGGCCTCGTAGGGTTCCATCGAAATCTATAGGGTTCCCTAGGGGCCCATAGAGTCCCGTAGATTTCCGTAGGGGCCTGTAGGGTTGTGTAAGTGCCCGCAGGGGTTGGTAGGAGCTTGTAGGGTGCCATATGTTTCCGGAGGGTTGTGTAGGGTTCCGTAGGGGCCTGTGGTGTTCCCTAGGGGCCTGTAGAGTCTCGTAGAGTTCCGTAGGGTCCTGTAGGTTTCCATAAGCGCCCGCAGAGGTCTGAAGGGGCCCGTACTGTGCCGTAAGGATCCATAGGGTTCCGTAGAGCTTCGTAGGTTCCCTAGAGGCCTCTGGAGTACCGCAGGAGCCAGTAGTGTTCCGTAGGGTCCTCTAGGGTTGAGTAAGTGCCCGCAGGAGTCTGTAGGAATCCGTGGGATTCTGTAAGGTTCTGGAGGGTTCTGCAGGGTTCCGTAGGGGCCTGTAGAGTTCCGTAGTGGCTGGTAAAGTTCCGTAGGTCCCTGTGGGGTTCTGTATGGACCTGTAGGGTTCCGTAGGGGCCTGCAGGGTTCCGTAAGTGCCCGCAGGTGTCTGTAGGGTTCCGTAGGGGTCTGTAGGGTTCCGTAGGCACCTGCAGTGTTCTGTAGGAGCCCATAGGGTTTTAGTGAGGTTCCGTTGTGTTGCTAAGGGTCTTGTAGAGTGCTGTCGGGTCCTGGAGTATTCTGTAGGGTTCCAGAGGGCCTCGTAGGGTTCCATCGAAATCTATAGGGTTCCCTAGGGGCCCATAGAGTCCCGTAGATTTCCGTAGGGACCTGTAGGGTTGTGTAAGTGCCCGCAGAAGTCGGTAGGAGTCTGTGGGATTCTGTAAGGTTCCGGAGGGTTCTGCAGGGTTCCGTAGGGACCCGTAGAGTTCCGTAGTGGCTGGTAACGTTCCGTAGGTCCCTGTGGGGTTCTGTATGGACCTGTAGGGTTCCGTAGGGGCCTGCAGGGTTCCGTAAGTGCCCGCAGGTGTCTGTAGGGTTCCGTAGGGGTCTGTAGGGTTCTGTAGGCACCTGCAGTGTTCTGTAGGAGCCCATAGGGTTTTAGTGAGGTTCCGTTGTGTTGCTAAGGGTCTTGTAGAGTGCTGTCGGGTCCTGGAGTATTCTGTAGGGTTCCAGAGGGCCTCGTAGGGTTCCATCGAAATCTATAGGGTTCCCTAGGGGCCCATAGAGTCCCGTAGATTTCCGTAGGGACCTGTAGGGTTGTGTAAGTGCCCGCAGAAGTCGGTAGGAGTCTGTGGGATTCTGTAAGGTTCCGGAGGGTTCTGCAGGGTTCCGTAGGGACCCGTAGAGTTCCGTAGTGGCTGGTAACGTTCCGTAGGTCCCTGTGGGGTTCTGTATGGACCTGTAGGGTTCCGTAGGGGCCTGCAGGGTTCCGTAAGTGCCCGCAGGTGTCTGTAGGGTTCCGTAGAGGTCTGTAGGGTTCCGTAGGCACCTGCAGTGTTCTGTAGGAGCCCATAGGGTTTTAGTGAGGTTCCGTTGTGTTGCTAAGGGTCTTGTAGAGTGCTGTCGGGTCCTGGAGTATTCTGTAGGGTTCCAGAGGGGCTGGTAGGGTTCCGTCGAAATCTGAAGGGTTCCCTAGGGGCCCGTAGAGTCCCGTAGATTTCCGTAGGGGCGTGTAGGGTTGTGTAAGTGCCCGCAGGGGTTGGTAGGAGCTTGTAGGGTGCCATATGTTTCCGGAGGGTTGTGTAGGGTTCCGTAGGGGCCTGTGGTGTTCCCTAGGGGCCTGTAGAGTCTCGTAGAGTTCCGTAGGGTCCTGTAGGTTTCCATAAGCGCCCGCAGAGGTCTGAAGGGGCCCGTACTGTTCCGTAAGGATCCATAGGGTTCCGTAGAGCTTCGTAGGTTCCCTAGAGGCCTCTGGAGTACCGCAGGAGCCAGTAGTGTTCCGTAGGGTCCTCTAGGGTTGAGTAAGTGCCCGCAGGAGTCTGTAGGAATCCGTGAGATTCTGTAAGGTTCTGGAGGGTTCTGCAGGGTTCCGTAGGGGCCTGTAGAGTTCCGTAGTGGCTGGTAAAGTTCCGTAGGTCCCTGTGGGGTTCTGTATGGACCTGTAGGGTTCCGTAGGGGCCTGCAGGGTTCCGTAAGTGCCCGCAGGTGTCTGTAGGGTTCCGTAGGGGTCTGTAGGGTTCCGTAGGCACCTGCAGTGTTCTGTAGGAGCCCATAGGGTTTTAGTGAGGTTCCGTTGTGTTGCTAAGGGTCTTGTAGAGTGCTGTCGGGTCCTGGAGTATTCTGTAGGGTTCCAGAGGGCCTCGTAGGGTTCCATCGAAATCTATAGGGTTCCCTAGGGGCCCATAGAGTCCCGTAGATTTCCGTAGGGACCTGTAGGGTTGTGTAAGTGCCCGCAGAAGTCGGTAGGAGTCTGTGGGATTCTGTAAGGTTCCAGAGGGTTCTGCAGGGTTCCGTAGGGACCTGTAGAGTTCCGTAGTGGCTGGTAACGTTCCGTAGGTCCCTGTGGGGTTCTGTATGGACCTGTAGGGTTCCGTAGGGGCCTGCAGGGTTCCGTAAGTGCCCGCAGGTGTCTGTAGGGTTCCGTAGGGGTCTGTAGGGTTCCGTAGGCACCTGCAGTGTTCTGTAGGAGCCCATAGGGTTTTAGTGAGGTTCCGTTGTGTTGCTAAGGGTCTTGTAGAGTGCTGTCGGGTCCTGGAGTATTCTGTAGGGTTCCAGAGGGCCTCGTAGGGTTCCATCGAAATCTATAGGGTTCCCTAGGGGCCCATAGAGTCCCGTAGATTTCCGTAGGGACCTGTAGGGTTGTGTAAGTGCCCGCAGGGGTTGGTAGGAGCTTGTAGGGTGCCATATGTTTCCGGAGGGTTGTGTAGGGTTCCGTAGGGGCCTGTGGTGTTCCCTAGGGGCCTGTAGAGTCTCGTAGAGTTCCGTAGGGTCCTGTAGGTTTCCATAAGCGCCCGCAGAGGTCTGAAGGGGCCCGTACTGTGCCGTAAGGATCCATAGGGTTCCGTAGAGCTTCGTAGGTTCCCTAGAGGCCTCTGGAGTACCGCAGGAGCCAGTAGTGTTCCGTAGGGTCCTCTAGGGTTGAGTAAGTGCCCGCAGGAGTCTGTAGGAATCCGTGGGATTCTGTAAGGTTCTGGAGGGTTCTGCAGGGTTCCGTAGGGGCCTGTAGAGTTCCGTAGTGGCTGGTAAAGTTCCGTAGGTCCCTGTGGGGTTCTGTATGGACCTGTAGGGTTCCGTAGGGGCCTGCAGGGTTCCGTAAGTGCCCGCAGGTGTCTGTAGGGTTCCGTAGGGGTCTGTAGGGTTCCGTAGGCACCTGCAGTGTTCTGTAGGAGCCCATAGGGTTTTAGTGAGGTTCCGTTGTGTTGCTAAGGGTCTTGTAGAGTGCTGTCGGGTCCTGGAGTATTCTGTAGGGTTCCAGAGGGCCTCGTAGGGTTCCATCGAAATCTATAGGGTTCCCTAGGGGCCCATAGAGTCCCGTAGATTTCCGTAGGGACCTGTAGGGTTGTGTAAGTGCCCGCAGAAGTCGGTAGGAGTCTGTGGGATTCTGTAAGGTTCCGGAGGGTTCTGCAGGGTTCCGTAGGGACCTGTAGAGTTCCGTAGTGGCTGGTAACGTTCCGTAGGTCCCTGTGGGGTTCTGTATGGACCTGTAGGGTTCCGTAGGGGCCTGCAGGGTTCCGTAAGTGCCCGCAGGTGTCTGTAGGGTTCCGTAGGGGTCTGTAGGGTTCCGTAGGCACCTGCAGTGTTCTGTAGGAGCCCATAGGGTTTTAGTGAGGTTCCGTTGTGTTGCTAAGGGTCTTGTAGAGTGCTGTCGGGTCCTGGAGTATTCTGTAGGGTTCCAGAGGGCCTCGTAGGGTTCCATCGAAATCTATAGGGTTCCCTAGGGGCCCATAGAGTCCCGTAGATTTCCGTAGGGACCTGTAGGGTTGTGTAAGTGCCCGCAGAAGTCGGTAGGAGTCTGTGGGATTCTGTAAGGTTCCGGAGGGTTCTGCAGGGTTCCGTAGGGACCCGTAGAGTTCCGTAGTGGCTGGTAACGTTCCGTAGGTCCCTGTGGGGTTCTGTATGGACCTGTAGGGTTCCGTAGGGGCCTGCAGGGTTCCGTAAGTGCCCGCAGGTGTCTGTAGGGTTCCGTAGGGGTCTGTAGGGTTCCGTAGGCACCTGCAGTGTTCTGTAGGAGCCCATAGGGTTTTAGTGAGGTTCCGTTGTGTTGCTAAGGGTCTTGTAGAGTGCTGTCGGGTCCTGGAGCATTCTGTAGGGTTCCAGAGGGCCTCGTAGGGTTCCGTCGAAATCTATAGGGTTCCCTAGGGGCCCATAGAGTCCCGTAGATTTCCGTAGGGACCTGTAGGGTTGTGTAAGTGCCCGCAGAAGTCGGTAGGAGTCTGTGGGATTCTGTAAGGTTCCGGAGGGTTCTGCAGGGTTCCGTAGGGACCCGTAGAGTTCCGTAGTGGCTGGTAACGTTCCGTAGGTCCCTGTGGGGTTCTGTATGGACCTGTAGGGTTCCGTAGGGGCCTGCAGGGTTCCGTAAGTGCCCGCAGGTGTCTGTAGGGTTCCGTAGGGGTCTGTAGGGTTCCGTAGGCACCTGCAGTGTTCTGTAGGAGCCCATAGGGTTTTAGTGAGGTTCCGTTGTGTTGCTAAGGGTCTTGTAGAGTGCTGTCGGGTCCTGGAGTATTCTGTAGGGTTCCAGAGGGCCTCGTAGGGTTCCGTCGAAATCTATAGGGTTCCCTAGGGGCCCATAGAGTCCCGTAGATTTCCGTAGGGACCTGTAGGGTTGTGTAAGTGCCCGCAGAAGTCTGTAGGAGTCTGTGGGATTCTGTAAGGTTCCGGAGGGTTCTGCAGGGTTCCGTAGGGACCCGTAGAGTTCCGTAGTGGCTGGTAACGTTCCGTAGGTCCCTGTGGGGTTCTGTATGGACCTGTAGGGTTCCGTAGGGGCCTGCAGGGTTCCGTAAGTGCCCGCAGGTGTCTGTAGGGTTCCGTAGGGGTCTGTAGGGTTCCGTAGGCACCTGCAGTGTTCTGTAGGAGCCCATAGGGTTTTAGTGAGGTTCCGTTGTGTTGCTAAGGGTCTTGTAGAGTGCTGTCGGGTCCTGGAGTATTCTGTAGGGTTCCAGAGGGCCTCGTAGGGTTCCATCGAAATCTATAGGGTTCCCTAGGGGCCCATAGAGTCCCGTAGATTTCCGTAGGGACCTGTAGGGTTGTGTAAGTGCCCGCAGAAGTCTGTAGGAGTCTGTGGGATTCTGTAAGGTTCCGGAGGGTTCTGCAGGGTTCCGTAGGGACCCGTAGAGTTCCGTAGTGGCTGGTAACGTTCCGTAGGTCCCTGTGGGGTTCTGTATGGACCTGTAGGGTTCCGTAGGGGCCTGCAGGGTTCCGTAAGTGCCCGCAGGTGTCTGTAGGGTTCCGTAGAGGTCTGTAGGGTTCCGTAGGCACCTGCAGTGTTCTGTAGGAGCCCATAGGGTTTTAGTGAGGTTCCGTTGTGTTGCTAAGGGTCTTGTAGAGTGCTGTCGGGTCCTGGAGTATTCTGTAGGGTTCCAGAGGGGCTGGTAGGGTTCCGTCGAAATCTGAAGGGTTCCCTAGGGGCCCGTAGAGTCCCGTAGATTTCCGTAGGGGCCTGTAGGGTTGTGTAAGTGCCCGCAGGGGTTGGTAGGAGCTTGTAGGGTGCCATATGTTTCCGGAGGGTTGTGTAGGGTTCCGTAGGGGCCTGTGGTGTTCCCTAGGGGCCTGTAGAGTCTCGTAGAGTTCCGTAGGGTCCTGTAGGTTTCCATAAGCGCCCGCAGAGGTCTGAAGGGGCCCGTACTGTTCCGTAAGGATCCATAGGGTTCCGTAGAGCTTCGTAGGTTCCCTAGAGGCCTCTGGAGTACCGCAGGAGCCAGTAGTGTTCCGTAGGGTCCTCTAGGGTTGAGTAAGTGCCCGCAGGAGTCTGTAGGAATCCGTGAGATTCTGTAAGGTTCTGGAGGGTTCTGCAGGGTTCCGTAGGGGCCTGTAGAGTTCCGTAGTGGCTGGTAAAGTTCCGTAGGTCCCTGTGGGGTTCTGTATGGACCTGTAGGGTTCCGTAGGGGCCTGCAGGGTTCCGTAAGTGCCCGCAGGTGTCTGTAGGGTTCCGTAGGGGTCTGTAGGGTTCCGTAGGCACCTGCAGTGTTCTGTAGGAGCCCATAGGGTTTTAGTGAGGTTCCGTTGTGTTGCTAAGGGTCTTGTAGAGTGCTGTCGGGTCCTGGAGTATTCTGTAGGGTTCCAGAGGGCCTCGTAGGGTTCCATCGAAATCTATAGGGTTCCCTAGGGGCCCATAGAGTCCCGTAGATTTCCGTAGGGACCTGTAGGGTTGTGTAAGTGCCCGCAGAAGTCGGTAGGAGTCTGTGGGATTCTGTAAGGTTCCGGAGGGTTCTGCAGGGTTCCGTAGGGACCTGTAGAGTTCCGTAGTGGCTGGTAACGTTCCGTAGGTCCCTGTGGGGTTCTGTATGGACCTGTAGGGTTCCGTAGGGGCCTGCAGGGTTCCGTAAGTGCCCGCAGGTGTCTGTAGGGTTCCGTAGGGGTCTGTAGGGTTCCGTAGGCACCTGCAGTGTTCTGTAGGAGCCCATAGGGTTTTAGTGAGGTTCCGTTGTGTTGCTAAGGGTCTTGTAGAGTGCTGTCGGGTCCTGGAGTATTCTGTAGGGTTCCAGAGGGCCTCGTAGGGTTCCATCGAAATCTATAGGGTTCCCTAGGGGCCCATAGAGTCCCGTAGATTTCCGTAGGGACCTGTAGGGTTGTGTAAGTGCCCGCAGGGGTTGGTAGGAGCTTGTAGGGTGCCATATGTTTCCGGAGGGTTGTGTAGGGTTCCGTAGGGGCCTGTGGTGTTCCCTAGGGGCCTGTAGAGTCTCGTAGAGTTCCGTAGGGTCCTGTAGGTTTCCATAAGCGCCCGCAGAGGTCTGAAGGGGCCCGTACTGTGCCGTAAGGATCCATAGGGTTCCGTAGAGCTTCGTAGGTTCCCTAGAGGCCTCTGGAGTACCGCAGGAGCCAGTAGTGTTCCGTAGGGTCCTCTAGGGTTGAGTAAGTGCCCGCAGGAGTCTGTAGGAATCCGTGGGATTCTGTAAGGTTCTGGAGGGTTCTGCAGGGTTCCGTAGGGGCCTGTAGAGTTCCGTAGTGGCTGGTAAAGTTCCGTAGGTCCCTGTGGGGTTCTGTATGGACCTGTAGGGTTCCGTAGGGGCCTGCAGGGTTCCGTAAGTGCCCGCAGGTGTCTGTAGGGTTCCGTAGGGGTCTGTAGGGTTCCGTAGGCACCTGCAGTGTTCTGTAGGAGCCCATAGGGTTTTAGTGAGGTTCCGTTGTGTTGCTAAGGGTCTTGTAGAGTGCTGTCGGGTCCTGGAGTATTCTGTAGGGTTCCAGAGGGCCTCGTAGGGTTCCATCGAAATCTATAGGGTTCCCTAGGGGCCCATAGAGTCCCGTAGATTTCCGTAGGGACCTGTAGGGTTGTGTAAGTACCCGCAGAAGTCGGTAGGAGTCTGTGGGATTCTGTAAGGTTCCGGAGGGTTCTGCAGGGTTCCGTAGGGACCTGTAGAGTTCCGTAGTGGCTGGTAACGTTCCGTAGGTCCCTTTGGGGTTCTGTATGGACCTGTAGGGTTCCGTAGGGGCCTGCAGGGTTCCGTAAGTGCCCGCCGGTGTCTGTAGGGTTCCGTAGGGGTCTGTAGGGTTCCGTAGGCACCTGCAGTGTTCTGTAGGAGCCCATAGGGTTTTAGTGAGGTTCCGTTGTGTTGCTAAGGGTCTTGTAGAGTGCTGTCGGGTCCTGGAGTATTCTGTAGGGTTCCAGAGGGCCTCGTAGGGTTCCATCGAAATCTATAGGGTTCCCTAGGGGCCCATAGAGTCCCGTAGATTTCCGTAGGGACCTGTAGGGTTGTGTAAGTGCCCGCAGAAGTCGGTAGGAGTCTGTGGGATTCTGTAAGGTTCCGGAGGGTTCTGCAGGGTTCCGTAGGGACCCGTAGAGTTCCGTAGTGGCTGGTAACGTTCCGTAGGTCCCTGTGGGGTTCTGTATGGACCTGTAGGGTTCCGTAGGGGCCTGCAGGGTTCCGTAAGTGCCCGCAGGTGTCTGTAGGGTTCCGTAGGGGTCTGTAGGGTTCCGTAGGCACCTGCAGTGTTCTGTAGGAGCCCATAGGGTTTTAGTGAGGTTCCGTTGTGTTGCTAAGGGTCTTGTAGAGTGCTGTCGGGTCCTGGAGCATTCTGTAGGGTTCCAGAGGGCCTCGTAGGGTTCCGTCGAAATCTATAGGGTTCCCTAGGGGCCCATAGAGTCCCGTAGATTTCCGTAGGGACCTGTAGGGTTGTGTAAGTGCCCGCAGAAGTCGGTAGGAGTCTGTGGGATTCTGTAAGGTTCCGGAGGGTTCTGCAGGGTTCCGTAGGGACCCGTAGAGTTCCGTAGTGGCTGGTAACGTTCCGTAGGTCCCTGTGGGGTTCTGTATGGACCTGTAGGGTTCCGTAGGGGCCTGCAGGGTTCCGTAAGTGCCCGCAGGTGTCTGTAGGGTTCCGTAGGGGTCTGTAGGGTTCCGTAGGCACCTGCAGTGTTCTGTAGGAGCCCATAGGGTTTTAGTGAGGTTCCGTTGTGTTGCTAAGGGTCTTGTAGAGTGCTGTCGGGTCCTGGAGTATTCTGTAGGGTTCCAGAGGGCCTCGTAGGGTTCCGTCGAAATCTATAGGGTTCCCTAGGGGCCCATAGAGTCCCGTAGATTTCCGTAGGGACCTGTAGGGTTGTGTAAGTGCCCGCAGAAGTCGGTAGGAGTCTGTGGGATTCTGTAAGGTTCCGGAGGGTTCTGCAGGGTTCCGTAGGGACCCGTAGAGTTCCGTAGTGGCTGGTAACGTTCCGTAGGTCCCTGTGGGGTTCTGTATGGACCTGTAGGGTTCCGTAGGGGCCTGCAGGGTTCCGTAAGTGCCCGCAGGTGTCTGTAGGGTTCCGTAGGGGTCTGTAGGGTTCCGTAGGCACCTGCAGTGTTCTGTAGGAGCCCATAGGGTTTTAGTGAGGTTCCGTTGTGTTGCTAAGGGTCTTGTAGAGTGCTGTCGGGTCCTGGAGTATTCTGTAGGGTTCCAGAGGGCCTCGTAGGGTTCCATCGAAATCTATAGGGTTCCCTAGGGGCCCATAGAGTCCCGTAGATTTCCGTAGGGACCTGTAGGGTTGTGTAAGTGCCCGCAGAAGTCTGTAGGAGTCTGTGGGATTCTGTAAGGTTCCGGAGGGTTCTGCAGGGTTCCGTAGGGACCCGTAGAGTTCCGTAGTGGCTGGTAACGTTCCGTAGGTCCCTGTGGGGTTCTGTATGGACCTGTAGGGTTCCGTAGGGGCCTGCAGGGTTCCGTAAGTGCCCGCAGGTGTCTGTAGGGTTCCGTAGGGGTCTGTAGGGTTCTGTAGGCACCTGCAGTGTTCTGTAGGAGCCCATAGGGTTTTAGTGAGGTTCCGTTGTGTTGCTAAGGGTCTTGTAGAGTGCTGTCGGGTCCTGGAGTATTCTGTAGGGTTCCAGAGGGCCTCGTAGGGTTCCATCGAAATCTGAAGGGTTCCCTAGGGGCCCATAGAGTCCCGTAGATTTCCGTAGGGGCCTGTAGGGTTGAGTAAGTGCCCGCAGAAGTCGGTAGGAGTCTGTGGGATTCTGTAAGGTTCCGGAGGGTTCTGCAGGGTTCCGTAGGGACCCGTAGAGTTCCGTAGTGGCTGGTAACGTTCCGTAGGTCCCTGTGGGGTTCTGTATGGACCTGTAGGGTTCCGTAGGGGCCTGCAGGGTTCCGTAAGTGCCCGCAGGTGTCTGTAGGGTTCCGTAGGGGTCTGTAGGGTTCCGTAGGCACCTGCAGTGTTCTGTAGGAGCCCATAGGGTTTTAGTGAGGTTCCGTTGTGTTGCTAAGGGTCTTGTAGAGTGCTGTCGGGTCCTGGAGTATTCTGTAGGGTTCCAGAGGGCCTCGTAGGGTTCCATCGAAATCTATAGGGTTCCCTAGGGGCCCATAGAGTCCCGTAGATTTCCGTAGGGACCTGTAGGGTTGTGTAAGTGCCCGCAGAAGTCGGTAGGAGTCTGTGGGATTCTGTAAGGTTCCGGAGGGTTCTGCAGGGTTCCGTAGGGACCCGTAGAGTTCCGTAGTGGCTGGTAACGTTCCGTAGGTCCCTGTGGGGTTCTGTATGGACCTGTAGGGTACCGTAGGGGCCTGCAGGGTTCCGTAAGTGCCCGCCGGTGTCTGTAGGGTTCCGTAGAGGTCTGTAGGGTTCCGTAGGCACCTGCAGTGTTCTGTAGGAGCCCATAGGGTTTTAGTGAGGTTCCGTTGTGTTGCTAAGGGTCTTGTAGAGTGCTGTCGGGTCCTGGAGTATTCTGTAGGGTTCCAGAGGGGCTGGTAGGGTTCCGTCGAAATCTGAAGGGTTCCCTAGGGGCCCGTAGAGTCCCGTAGATTTCCGTAGGGGCCTGTAGGGTTGTGTAAGTGCCCGCAGGGGTTGGTAGGAGCTTGTAGGGTGCCATATGTTTCCGGAGGGTTGTGTAGGGTTCCGTAGGGGCCTGTGGTGTTCCCTAGGGGCCTGTAGAGTCTCGTAGAGTTCCGTAGGGTCCTGTAGGTTTCCATAAGCGCCCGCAGAGGTCTGAAGGGGCCCGTACTGTTCCGTAAGGATCCATAGGGTTCCGTAGAGCTTCGTAGGTTCCCTAGAGGCCTCTGGAGTACCGCAGGAGCCAGTAGTGTTCCGTAGGGTCCTCTAGGGTTGAGTAAGTGCCCGCAGGAGTCTGTAGGAATCCGTGGGATTCTGTAAGGTTCCGGAGGGTTCTGCAGGGTTCCGTAGGGGCCTGTAGAGTTCCGTAGTGGCTGGTAAAGTTCCGTAGGTCCCTGTGGGGTTCTGTATGGACCTGTAGGGTTCCGTAGGGGCCTGCATGGTTCCGTAAGTGCCCGCAGGTGTCTGTAGGGTTCCGTAGGGGTCTGTAGGGTTCCGTAGGCACCTGCAGTGTTCTGTAGGAGCCCATAGGGTTTTAGTGAGGTTCCGTTGTGTTGCTAAGGGTCTTGTAGAGTGCTGTCGGGTCCTGGAGTATTCTGTAGGGTTCCAGAGGGCCTCGTAGGGTTCCATCGAAATCTATAGGGTTCCCTAGGGGCCCATAGAGTCCCGTAGATTTCCGTAGGGACCTGTAGGGTTGTGTAAGTGCCCGCAGAAGTCGGTAGGAGTCTGTGGGATTCTGTAAGGTTCCGGAGGGTTCTGCAGGGTTCCGTAGGGACCCGTAGAGTTCCGTAGTGGCTGGTAACGTTCCCTAGGTCCCTGTGGGGTTCTGTATGGACCTGTAGGGTTCCGTAGGGGCCTGCAGGGTTCCGTAAGTGCCCGCAGGTGTCTGTAGGGTTCCGTAGGCACCTGCAGTGTTCTGTAGGAGCCCATAGGGTTTTAGTGAGGTTCCGTTGTGTTGCTAAGGGTCTTGTAGAGTGCTGTCGGGTCCTGGAGTATTCTGTAGGGTTCCAGAGGGCCTCGTAGGGTTCCATCGAAATCTATAGGGTTCCCTAGGGGCCCATAGAGTCCCGTAGATTTCCGTAGGGACCTGTAGGGTTGTGTAAGTGCCCGCAGAAGTCGGTAGGAGTCTGTGGGATTCTGTAAGGTTCCGGAGGGTTCTGCAGGGTTCCGTAGGGACCCGTAGAGTTCCGTAGTGGCTGGTAACGTTCCGTAGGTCCCTGTGGGGTTCTGTATGGACCTGTAGGGTTCCGTAGGGGCCTGCAGGGTTCCGTAAGTGCCCGCAGGTGTCTGTAGGGTTCCGTAGGGGTCTGTAGGGTTCCGTAGGCACCTGCAGTGTTCTGTAGGAGCCCATAGGGTTTTAGTGAGGTTCCGTTGTGTTGCTAAGGGTCTTGTAGAGTGCTGTCAGGTCCTGGAGTATTCTGTAGGGTTCCAGAGGGCCTCGTAGGGTTCCGTCGAAATCTGAAGGGTTCCCTAGGGGCCCATAGAGTCCCGTAGATTTCCGTAGGGACCTGTAGGGTTGTGTAAGTGCCCGCAGAAGTCGGTAGGAGTCTGTGGGATTCTGTAAGGTTCCGGAGGGTTCTGCAGGGTTCCGTAGGGACCCGTAGAGTTCCGTAGTGGCTGGTAACGTTCCGTAGGTCCCTGTGGGGTTCTGTATGGACCTGTAGGGTTCCGTAGGGGCCTGCAGGGTTCCGTAAGTGCCCGCAGGTGTCTGTAGGGTTCCGTAGGGGTCTGTAGGGTTCCGTAGGCACCTGCAGTGTTCTGTAGGAGCCCATAGGGTTTTAGTGAGGTTCCGTTGTGTTGCTAAGGGTCTTGTAGAGTGCTGTCGGGTCCTGGAGTATTCTGTAGGGTTCCAGAGGGGCTGGTAGGGTTCCGTCGAAATCTGAAGGGTTCCCTAGGGGCCCGTAGAGTCCCGTAGATTTCCGTAGGGGCCTGTAGGGTTGTGTAAGTGCCCGCAGGGATTGGTAGGAGCTTGTAGGGTGCCATATGTTTCCGGAGGGTTGTGTAGGGTTCCGTAGGGGCCTGTGGTGTTCCCTAGGGGCCTGTAGAGTCTCGTAGAGTTCCGTAGGGTCCTGTAGGTTTCCATAAGCGCCCGCAGAGGTCTGAAGGGGCCCGTACTGTGCCGTAAGGATCCATAGGGTTCCGTAGAGCTTCGTAGGTTCCCTAGAGGCCTCTGGAGTACCGCAGGAGCCAGTAGTGTTCCGTAGGGTCCTCTAGGGTTGAGTAAGTGCCCGCAGGAGTCTGTAGGAATCCGTGGGATTCTGTAAGGTTCTGGAGGGTTCTGCAGGGTTCCGTAGGGGCCTGTAGAGTTCCGTAGTGGCTGGTAACGTTCCGTAGGTCCCTGTGGGGTTCTGTATGGACCTGTAGGGTTCCGTAGGGGCCTGCAGGGTTCCGTAAGTGCCCGCAGGTGTCTGTAGGGTTCCGTAGGGGTCTGTAGGGTTCCGTAGGCACCTGCAGTGTTCTGTAGGAGCCCATAGGGTTTTAGTGAGGTTCCGTTGTGTTGCTAAGGGTCTTGTAGAGTGCTGTCGGGTCCTGGAGTATTCTGTAGGGTTCCAGAGGGCCTCGTAGGGTTCCATCGAAATCTATAGGGTTCCCTAGGGGCCCATAGAGTCCCGTAGATTTCCGTAGGGACCTGTAGGGTTGTGTAAGTGCCCGCAGAAGTCTGTAGGAGTCTGTGGGATTCTGTAAGGTTCCGGAGGGTTCTGCAGGGTTCCGTAGGGACCCGTAGAGTTCCGTAGTGGCTGGTAACGTTCCGTAGGTCCCTGTGGGGTTCTGTATGGACCTGTAGGGTTCCGTAGGGGCCTGCAGGGTTCCGTAAGTGCCCGCAGGTGTCTGTAGGGTTCCGTAGGGGTCTGTAGGGTTCCGTAGGCACCTGCAGTGTTCTGTAGGAGCCCATAGGGTTTTAGTGAGGTTCCGTTGTGTTGCTAAGGGTCTTGTAGAGTGCTGTCGGGTCCTGGAGTATTCTGTAGGGTTCCAGAGGGGCTGGTAGGGTTCCGTCGAAATCTGAAGGGTTCCCTAGGGGCCCGTAGAGTCCCGTAGATTTCCGTAGGGGCCTGTAGGGTTGTGTAAGTGCCCGCAGGGGTTGGTAGGAGCTTGTAGGGTGCCATATGTTTCCGGAGGGTTGTGTAGGGTTCCGTAGGGGCCTGTGGTGTTCCCTAGGGGCCTGTAGAGTCTCGTAGAGTTCCGTAGGGTCCTGTAGGTTTCCATAAGCGCCCGCAGAGGTCTGAAGGGGCCCGTACTGTGCCGTAAGGATCCATAGGGTTCCGTAGAGCTTCGTAGGTTCCCTAGAGGCCTCTGGAGTACCGCAGGAGCCAGTAGTGTTCCGTAGGGTCCTCTAGGGTTGAGTAAGTGCCCGCAGGAGTCTGTAGGAATCCGTGGGATTCTGTAAGGTTCCGGAGGGTTCTGCAGGGTTCCGTAGGGGCCTGTAGAGTTCCGTAGTGGCTGGTAAAGTTCCGTAGGTCCCTGTGGGGTTCTGTATGGACCTGTAGGGTTCCGTAGGGGCCTGCATGGTTCCGTAAGTGCCCGCAGGTGTCTGTAGGGTTCCGTAGGGGTCTGTAGGGTTCCGTAGGCACCTGCAGTGTTCTGTAGGAGCCCATAGGGTTTTAGTGAGGTTCCGTTGTGTTGCTAAGGGTCTTGTAGAGTGCTGTCGGGTCCTGGAGTATTCTGTAGGGTTCCAGAGGGCCTCGTAGGGTTCCATCAAAATCTATAGGGTTCCCTAGGGGCCCATAGAGTCCCGTAGTTTTCCGTAGGGACCTGTAGGGTTGTGTAAGTGCCCGCAGAAGTCGGTAGGAGTCTGTGGGATTCTGTAAGGTTCCGGAGGGTTCTGCAGGGTTCCGTAGGGACCCGTAGAGTTCCGTAGTGGCTGGTAACGTTCCGTAGGTCCCTGTGGGGTTCTGTATGGACCTGTAGGGTTCCGTAGGGGCCTGCAGGGTTCCGTAAGTGCCTGCAGGTGTCTGTAGGGTTCCGTAGGCACCTGCAGTGTTCTGTAGGAGCCCATAGGGTTTTAGTGAGGTTCCGTTGTGTTGCTAAGGGTCTTGTAGAGTGCTGTCGGGTCCTGGAGTATTCTGTAGGGTTCCAGAGGGCCTCGTAGGGTTCCATCGAAATCTATAGGGTTCCCTAGGGGCCCATAGAGTCCCGTAGATTTCCGTAGGGACCTGTAGGGTTGTGTAAGTGCCCGCAGAAGTCGGTAGGAGTCTGTGGGATTCTGTAAGGTTCCGGAGGGTTCTGCAGGGTTCCGTAGGGACCCGTAGAGTTCCGTAGTGGCTGGTAACGTTCCGTAGGTCCCTGTGGGGTTCTGTATGGACCTGTAGGGTTCCGTAGGGGCCTGCAGGGTTCCGTAAGTGCCCGCAGGTGTCTGTAGGGTTCCGTAGGGGTCTGTAGGGTTCCGTAGGCACCTGCAGTGTTCTGTAGGAGCCCATAGGGTTTTAGTGAGGTTCCGTTGTGTTGCTAAGGGTCTTGTAGAGTGCTGTCAGGTCCTGGAGTATTCTGTAGGGTTCCAGAGGGCCTCGTAGGGTTCCATCGAAATCTATAGGGTTCCCTAGGGGCCCATAGAGTCCCGTAGATTTCCGTAGGGACCTGTAGGGTTGTGTAAGTGCCCGCAGAAGTCGGTAGGAGTCTGTGGGATTCTGTAAGGTTCCGGAGGGTTCTGCAGGGTTCCGTAGGGACCCGTAGAGTTCCGTAGTGGCTGGTAACGTTCCGTAGGTCCCTGTGGGGTTCTGTATGGACCTGTAGGGTTCCGTAGGGGCCTGCAGGGTTCCGTAAGTGCCCGCAGGTGTCTGTAGGGTTCCGTAGGGGTCTGTAGGGTTCCGTAGGCACCTGCAGTGTTCTGTAGGAGCCCATAGGGTTTTAGTGAGGTTCCGTTGTGTTGCTAAGGGTCTTGTAGAGTGCTGTCGGGTCCTGGAGTATTCTGTAGGGTTCCAGAGGGGCTGGTAGGGTTCCGTCGAAATCTGAAGGGTTCCCTAGGGGCCCGTAGAGTCCCGTAGATTTCCGTAGGGGCCTGTAGGGTTGTGTAAGTGCCCGCAGGGATTGGTAGGAGCTTGTAGGGTGCCATATGTTTCCGGAGGGTTGTGTAGGGTTCCGTAGGGGCCTGTGGTGTTCCCTAGGGGCCTGTAGAGTCTCGTAGAGTTCCGTAGGGTCCTGTAGGTTTCCATAAGCGCCCGCAGAGGTCTGAAGGGGCCCGTACTGTGCCGTAAGGATCCATAGGGTTCCGTAGAGCTTCGTAGGTTCCCTAGAGGCCTCTGGAGTACCGCAGGAGCCAGTAGTGTTCCGTAGGGTCCTCTAGGGTTGAGTAAGTGCCCGCAGGAGTCTGTAGGAATCCGTGGGATTCTGTAAGGTTCTGGAGGGTTCTGCAGGGTTCCGTAGGGGCCTGTAGAGTTCCGTAGTGGCTGGTAACGTTCCGTAGGTCCCTGTGGGGTTCTGTATGGACCTGTAGGGTTCCGTAGGGGCCTGCAGGGTTCCGTAAGTGCCCGCAGGTGTCTGTAGGGTTCCGTAGGGGTCTGTAGGGTTCCGTAGGCACCTGCAGTGTTCTGTAGGAGCCCATAGGGTTTTAGTGAGGTTCCGTTGTGTTGCTAAGGGTCTTGTAGAGTGCTGTCGGGTCCTGGAGTATTCTGTAGGGTTCCAGAGGGCCTCGTAGGGTTCCATCGAAATCTATAGGGTTCCCTAGGGGCCCATAGAGTCCCGTAGATTTCCGTAGGGACCTGTAGGGTTGTGTAAGTGCCCGCAGAAGTCGGTAGGAGTCTGTGGGATTCTGTAAGGTTCCGGAGGGTTCTGCAGGGTTCCGTAGGGACCCGTAGAGTTCCGTAGTGGCTGGTAACGTTCCGTAGGTCCCTGTGGGGTTCTGTATGGACCTGTAGGGTTCCGTAGGGGCCTGCAGGGTTCCGTAAGTGCCCGCAGGTGTCTGTAGGGTTCCGTAGGGGTCTGTAGGGTTCCGTAGGCACCTGCAGTGTTCTGTAGGAGCCCATAGGGTTTTAGTGAGGTTCCGTTGTGTTGCTAAGGGTCTTGTAGAGTGCTGTCGGGTCCTGGAGTATTCTGTAGGGTTCCAGAGGGGCTGGTAGGGTTCCGTCGAAATCTGAAGGGTTCCCTAGGGGCCCGTAGAGTCCCGTAGATTTCCGTAGGGGCCTGTAGGGTTGTGTAAGTGCCCGCAGGGGTTGGTAGGAGCTTGTAGGGTGCCATATGTTTCCGGAGGGTTGTGTAGGGTTCCGTAGGGGCCTGTGGTGTTCCCTAGGGGCCTGTAGAGTCTCGTAGAGTTCCGTAGGGTCCTGTAGGTTTCCATAAGCGCCCGCAGAGGTCTGAAGGGGCCCGTACTGTTCCGTAAGGATCCATAGGGTTCCGTAGAGCTTCGTAGGTTCCCTAGAGGCCTCTGGAGTACCGCAGGAGCCAGTAGTGTTCCGTAGGGTCCTCTAGGGTTGAGTAAGTGCCCGCAGGAGTCTGTAGGAATCCGTGGGATTCTGTAAGGTTCTGGAGGGTTCTGCAGGGTTCCGTAGGGGCCTGTAGAGTTCCGTAGTGGCTGGTAAAGTTCCGTAGGTCCCTGTGGGGTTCTGTATGGACCTGTAGGGTTCCGTAGGGGCCTGCAGGGTTCCGTAAGTGCCCGCAGGTGTCTGTAGGGTTCCGTAGGGGTCTGTAGGGTTCCGTAGGCACCTGCAGTGTTCTGTAGGAGCCCATAGGGTTTTAGTGAGGTTCCGTTGTGTTGCTAAGGGTCTTGTAGAGTGCTGTCGGGTCCTGGAGTATTCTGTAGGGTTCCAGAGGGCCTCGTAGGGTTCCATCGAAATCTATAGGGTTCCCTAGGGGCCCATAGAGTCCCGTAGATTTCCGTAGGGACCTGTAGGGTTGTGTAAGTGCCCGCAGAAGTCTGTAGGAGTCTGTGGGATTCTGTAAGGTTCCGGAGGGTTCTGCAGGGTTCCGTAGGGACCCGTAGAGTTCCGTAGTGGCTGGTAACGTTCCGTAGGTCCCTGTGGGGTTCTGTATGGACCTGTAGGGTTCCGTAGGGGCCTGCAGGGTTCCGTAAGTGCCCGCAGGTGTCTGTAGGGTTCCGTAGGGGTCTGTAGGGTTCCGTAGGCACCTGCAGTGTTCTGTAGGAGCCCATAGGGTTTTAGTGAGGTTCCGTTGTGTTGCTAAGGGTCTTGTAGAGTGCTGTCGGGTCCTGGAGTATTCTGTAGGGTTCCAGAGGGGCTGGTAGGGTTCCGTCGAAATCTGAAGGGTTCCCTAGGGGCCCGTAGAGTCCCGTAGATTTCCGTAGGGGCCTGTAGGGTTGTGTAAGTGCCCGCAGGGGTTGGTAGGAGCTTGTAGGGTGCCATATGTTTCCGGAGGGTTGTGTAGGGTTCCGTAGGGGCCTGTGGTGTTCCCTAGGGGCCTGTAGAGTCTCGTACAGTTCCGTAGGGTCCTGTAGGTTTCCATAAGCGGCCGCAGAGGTCTGAAGGGGCCCGTACTGTTCCGTAAGGATCCATAGGGTTCCGTAGAGCTTCGTAGGTTCCCTAGAGGCCTCTGGAGTACCGCAGGAGCCAGTAGTGTTCCGTAGGGTCCTCTAGGGTTGAGTAAGTGCCCGCAGGAGTCTGTAGGAATCCGTGGGATTCTGTAAGGTTCTGGAGGGTTCTGCAGGGTTCCGTAGGGACCCGTAGAGTTCCGTAGTGGCTGGTAACGTTCCGTAGGGCCCTGTGGGGTTCTGTATGGACCTGTAGGGTTCCGTAGGGGCCTGCAGGGTTCCGTAAGTGCCCGCAGGTGTCTGTAGGGTTCCGTAGGGGTCTGTAGGGTTCCGTAGGCACCTGCAGTGTTCTGTAGGAGCCCATAGGGTTTTAGTGAGGTTCCGTTGTGTTGCTAAGGGTCTTGTAGAGTGCTGTCGGGTCCTGGAGTATTCTGTAGGGTTCCAGAGGGCCTCGTAGGGTTCCATCGAAATCTATAGGGTTCCCTAGGGGCCCATAGAGTCCCGTAGATTTCCGTAGGGACCTGTAGGGTTGTGTAAGTGCCCGCAGAAGTCGGTAGGAGTCTGTGGGATTCTGTAAGGTTCCGGAGGGTTCTGCAGGGTTCCGTAGGGACCCGTAGAGTTCCGTAGTGGCTGGTAACGTTCCGTAGGTCCCTGTGGGGTTCTGTATGGACCTGTAGGGTTCCGTAGGGGCCTGCAGGGTTCCGTAAGTGCCCGCAGGTGTCTGTAGGGTTCCGTAGGGGTCTGTAGGGTTCTGTAGGCACCTGCAGTGTTCTGTAGGAGCCCATAGGGTTTTAGTGAGGTTCCGTTGTGTTGCTAAGGGTCTTGTAGAGTGCTGTCGGGTCCTGGAGTATTCTGTAGGGTTCCAGAGGGCCTCGTAGGGTTCCATCGAAATCTATAGGGTTCCCTAGGGGCCCATAGAGTCCCGTAGATTTCCGTAGGGACCTGTAGGGTTGTGTAAGTGCCCGCAGAAGTCGGTAGGAGTCTGTGGGATTCTGTAAGGTTCCGGAGGGTTCTGCAGGGTTCCGTAGGGACCCGTAGAGTTCCGTAGTGGCTGGTAACGTTCCGTAGGTCCCTGTGGGGTTCTGTATGGACCTGTAGGGTTCCGTAGGGGCCTGCAGGGTTCCGTAAGTGCCCGCAGGTGTCTGTAGGGTTCCGTAGGGGTCTGTAGGGTTCCGTAGGCACCTGCAGTGTTCTGTAGGAGCCCATAGGATTTTAGTGAGGTTCCGTTGTGTTGCTAAGGGTCTTGTAGAGTGCTGTCGGGTCCTGGAGTATTCTGTAGGGTTCCAGAGGGCCTCGTAGGGTTCCATCGAAATCTGAAGGGTTCCCTAGGGGCCCATAGAGTCCCGTAGATTTCCGTAGGGACCTGTAGGGTTGTGTAAGTGCCCGCAGAAGTCAGTAGGAGTCTGTGGGATTCTGTAAGGTTCCGGAGGGTTCTGCAGGGTTCCGTAGGGACCCGTAGAGTTCCGTAGTGGCTGGTAACGTTCCGTAGGTCCCTGTGGGGTTCTGTATGGACCTGTAGGGTTCCGTAGGGGCCTGCAGGGTTCCGTAAGTGCCCGCCGGTGTCTGTAGGGTTCCGTAGAGGTCTGTAGGGTTCCGTAGGCACCTGCAGTGTTCTGTAGGAGCCCATAGGGTTTTAGTGAGGTTCCGTTGTGTTGCTAAGGGTCTTGTAGAGTGCTGTCGGGTCCTGGAGTATTCTGTAGGGTTCCAGAGGGGCTGGTAGGGTTCCGTCGAAATCTGAAGGGTTCCCTAGGGGCCCGTAGAGTCCCGTAGATTTCCGTAGGGGCCTGTAGGGTTGTGTAAGTGCCCGCAGGGGTTGGTAGGAGCTTGTAGGGTGCCATATGTTTCCGGAGGGTTGTGTAGGGTTCCGTAGGGGCCTGTGGTGTTCCCTAGGGGCCTGTAGAGTCTCGTAGAGTTCCGTAGGGTCCTGTAGATTTCCATAAGCGCCCGCAGAGGTCTGAAGGGGCCCGTACTGTGCCGTAAGGATCCATAGGGTTCCGTAGAGCTTCGTAGGTTCCCTAGAGGCCTCTGGAGTACCGCAGGAGCCAGTAGTGTTCCGTAGGGTCCTCTAGGGTTGAGTAAGTGCCCGCAGGAGTCTGTAGGAATCCGTGGGATTCTGTAAGGTTCTGGAGGGTTCTGCAGGGTTCCGTAGGGACCCGTAGAGTTCCGTAGTGGCTGGTAACGTTCCGTAGGTCCCTGTGGGGTTCTGTATGGACCTGTAGGGTTCCGTAGGGGCCTGCAGGGTTCCGTAAGTGCCCGCAGGTGTCTGTAGGGTTCCGTAGGGGTCTGTAGGGTTCCGTAGGCACCTGCAGTGTTCTGTAGGAGCCCATAGGGTTTTAGTGAGGTTCCGTTGTGTTGCTAAGGGTCTTGTAGAGTGCTGTCGGGTCCTGGAGTATTCTGTAGGGTTCCAGAGGGCCTCGTAGGGTTCCATCGAAATCTATAGGGTTCCCTAGGGGCCCATAGAGTCCCGTAGATTTCCGTAGGGACCTGTAGGGTTGTGTAAGTGCCCGCAGAAGTCGGTAGGAGTCTGTGGGATTCTGTAAGGTTCCGGAGGGTTCTGCAGGGTTCCGTAGGGACCCGTAGAGTTCCGTAGTGGCTGGTAACGTTCCGTAGGTCCCTGTGGGGTTCTGTATGGACCTGTAGGGTTCCGTAGGGGCCTGCAGGGTTCCGTAAGTGCCCGCAGGTGTCTGTAGGGTTCCGTAGGGGTCTGTAGGGTTCCGTAGGCACCTGCAGTGTTCTGTAGGAGCCCATAGGGTTTTAGTGAGGTTCCGTTGTGTTGCTAAGGGTCTTGTAGAGTGCTGTCGGGTCCTGGAGTATTCTGTAGGGTTCCAGAGGGCCTCGTAGGGTTCCATCGAAATCTATAGGGTTCCCTAGGGGCCCATAGAGTCCCGTAGATTTCCGTAGGGACCTGTAGGGTTGTGTAAGTGCCCGCAGAAGTCTGTAGGAGTCTGTGGGATTCTGTAAGGTTCCGGAGGGTTCTGCAGGGTTCCGTAGGGACCCGTAGAGTTCCGTAGTGGCTGGTAACGTTCCGTAGGTCCCTGTGGGGTTCTGTATGGACCTGTAGGGTTCCGTAGGGGCCTGCAGGGTTCCGTAAGTGCCCGCAGGTGTCTGTAGGGTTCCGTAGGGGTCTGTAGGGTTCTGTAGGCACCTGCAGTGTTCTGTAGGAGCCCATAGGGTTTTAGTGAGGTTCCGTTGTGTTGCTAAGGGTCTTGTAGAGTGCTGTCGGGTCCTGGAGTATTCTGTAGGGTTCCAGAGGGCCTCGTAGGGTTCCATCGAAATCTATAGGGTTCCCTAGGGGCCCATAGAGTCCCGTAGATTTCCGTAGGGACCTGTAGGGTTGTGTAAGTGCCCGCAGAAGTCGGTAGGAGTCTGTGGGATTCTGTAAGGTTCCGGAGGGTTCTGCAGGGTTCCGTAGGGACCCGTAGAGTTCCGTAGTGGCTGGTAACGTTCCGTAGGTCCCTGTGGGGTTCTGTATGGACCTGTAGGGTTCCGTAGGGGCCTGCAGGGTTCCGTAAGTGCCCGCAGGTGTCTGTAGGGTTCCGTAGAGGTCTGTAGGGTTCCGTAGGCACCTGCAGTGTTCTGTAGGAGCCCATAGGGTTTTAGTGAGGTTCCGTTGTGTTGCTAAGGGTCTTGTAGAGTGCTGTCGGGTCCTGGAGTATTCTGTAGGGTTCCAGAGGGGCTGGTAGGGTTCCGTCGAAATCTGAAGGGTTCCCTAGGGGCCTGTAGAGTCCCGTAGATTTCCGTAGGGACCTGTAGGGTTGTGTAAGTGCCCGCAGGGGTTGGTAGGAGCTTGTAGGGTGCCATATGTTTCCGGAGGGTTGTGTAGGGTTCCGTAGGGGCCTGTGGTGTTCCCTAGGGGCCTGTAGAGTCTCGTAGAGTTCCGTAGGGTCCTGTAGGTTTCCATAAGCGGCCGCAGAGGTCTGAAGGGGCCCGTACTGTTCCGTAAGGATCCATAGGGTTCCGTAGAGCTTCGTAGGTTCCCTAGAGGCCTCTGGAGTACCGCAGGAGCCAGTAGTGTTCCGTAGGGTCCTCTAGGGTTGAGTAAGTGCCCGCAGGAGTCTGTAGGAATCCGTGGGATTCTGTAAGGTTCTGGAGGGTTCTGCAGGGTTCCGTAGGGACCCGTAGAGTTCCGTAGTGGCTGGTAACGTTCCGTAGGTCCCTGTGGGGTTCTGTATGGACCTGTAGGGTTCCGTAGGGGCCTGCAGGGTTCCGTAAGTGCCCGCAGGTGTCTGTAGGGTTCCGTAGGGGTCTATAGGGTTCTGTAGGCACCTGCAGTGTTCTGTAGGAGCCCATAGGGTTTTAGTGAGGTTACGTTGTGTTGCTAAGGGTCTTGTAGAGTGCTGTCGGGTCCTGGAGTATTCTGTAGGGTTCCAGAGGGCCTCGTAGGGTTCCATCGAAATCTATAGGGTTCCCTAGGGGCCCATAGAGTCCCGTAGATTTCCGTAGGGACCTGTAGGGTTGTGTAAGTGCCCGCAGAAGTCGGTAGGAGTCTGTGGGATTCTGTAAGGTTCCGGAGGGTTCTGCAGGGTTCCGTAGGGACCCGTAGAGTTCCGTAGTGGCTGGTAACGTTCCGTAGGTCCCTGTGGGGTTCTGTATGGACCTGTAGGGTTCCGTAGGGGCCTGCAGGGTTCCGTAAGTGCCCGCAGGTGTCTGTAGGGTTCCGTAGGGGTCTGTAGGGTTCTGTAGGCACCTGCAGTGTTCTGTAGGAGCCCATAGGGTTTTAGTGAGGTTCCGTTGTGTTGCTAAGGGTCTTGTAGAGTGCTGTCGCGTCCTGGAGTATTCTGTAGGGTTCCAGAGGGGCTGGTAGGGTTCCGTCGAAATCTGAAGGGTTCCCTAGGGGCCCGTAGAGTCCCGTAGATTTCCGTAGGGGCCTGTAGGGTTGTGTAAGTGCCCGCAGGGGTTGGTAGGAGCTTGTAGGGTGCCATATGTTTCCGGAGGGTTGTGTAGGGTTCCGTAGGGGCCTGTGGTGTTCCCTAGGGGCCTGTAGAGTCTCGTAGAGTTCCGTAGGGTCCTGTAGGTTTCCATAAGCGCCCGCAGAGGTCTGAAGGGGCCTGTACTGTGCCGTAAGGATCCATAGGGTTCCGTAGAGCTTCGTAGGTTCCCTAGAAGCCTCTGGAGTACCGCAGGAGCCAGTAGTGTTCCGTAGGGTCCTCTAGGGTTGAGTAAGTGCCCGCAGGAGTCTGTAGGAATCCGTGGGATTCTGTAAGGTTCTGGAGGGTTCTGCAGGGTTCCGTAGGGGCCCCTAGAGTTCCGTAGTGGCTGGTAAAGTTCCCTAGGGCCCTGTACCGTTCCGTAACTGCCTGCAAGGGTCTTTAGGCTTCCGTAGGGGCTGGTAGGGTTCCATAAAGTTCCGTGGGTTCCTGCAGAGTTCTGCAAGTGCCCGCAAGGGCCTGTAGGGGCCCACAGTGTTTCTGTCAGGTTCCGTAGAGTTCCGTAGGGGCCATATTTTTCTGTAGTGGCTGGTAGTATTCTGTAGAGGTCTGTAGGGTTCCGTAGGCACCTGTAGTGTTCTGTAGGAGCCCATAGGGTTTTAGTGAGGTTCCGTTGTGTTGCTAAGGGTCTTGTAGAGTGCTGTCGGGTCCTGGAGTATTCTGTAGGGTTCCAGAGGGCCTCGTAGGGTTCCATCGAAATCTATAGGGTTCCCTAGGGGCCCATAGAGTCCCGTAGATTTCCGTAGGGACCTGTAGGGTTGTGTAAGTGCCCGCAGAAGTCGGTAGGAGTCTGTGGGATTCTGTAAGGTTCCGGAGGGTTCTGCAGGGTTCCGTAGGGACCCGTAGAGTTCCGTAGTGGCTGGTAAAGTTCCGTAGGGCCCTGTGGGGTTCTGTATGGACCTGTAGGGTTCCGTAGGGGCCTGCAGGGTTCCGTAAGTGCCCGCAGGTGTCTGTAGGGTTCCGTAGGCACCTGCAGTGTTCTGTAGGAGCCCATAGGGTTTTAGTGAGGTTCCGTTGTGTTGCTAAGGGTCTTGTAGAGTGCTGTCGGGTCCTGGAGTATTCTGTAGGGTTCCAGAGGGCCTCGTAGGGTTCCATCGAAATCTATAGGGTTCCCTAGGGGCCCATAGAGTCCCGTAGATTTCCGTAGGGACCTGTAGGGTTGTGTAAGTGCCCGCTGAAGTCGGTAGGAGTCTGTGGGATTCTGTAAGGTTCCGGAGGGTTGTGCAGGGTTCTGTAGGGACCCGTAGAGTTCCGTAGTGGCTGGTAACGTTCCGTAGGTCCCTGTGGGGTTCTGTATGGACCTGTAGGGTTCCGTAGGGGCCTGCAGGGTTCCGTAAGTGCCCGCAGGTGTCTGTAGGGTTCCGTAGGGGTCTGTAGGGTTCTGTAGGCACCTGCAGTGTTCTGTAGGAGCCCATAGGGTTTTAGTGAGGTTCCGTTGTGTTGCTAAGGGTCTTGTAGAGTGCTGTCGGGTCCTGGAGTATTCTGTAGGGTTCCAGAGGGCCTCGTAGGGTTCCATCGAAATCTGAAGGGTTCCCTAGGGGCCCGTAGAGTCCTGTAGATTTCCATAGGGACCTGTAGGGTTGTGTAAGTGCCCGCAGAAGTCGGTAGGAGTCTGTGGGATTCTGTAAGGTTCCGGAGGGTTCTGCAGGGTTCCGTAGGGACCCGTAGAGTTCCGTAGTGGCTGGTAAAGTTCCGTAGGGCCCTGTGGGGTTCTGTATGGACCTGTAGGGTTCCGTAGGGGCCTGCAGGGTTCCGTAAGTGCCCGCAGGTGTCTGTAGGGTTCCGTAGGGGTCTGTAGGGTTCCGTAGGCACCTGCAGTGTTCTGTAGGAGCCCATAGGGTTTTAGTGAGGTTCCGTTGTGTTGCTAAGGGTCTTGTAGAGTGCTGTCGGGTCCTGGAGTATTCTGTAGGGTTCCAGAGGGGCTGGTAGGGTTCCGTCGAAATCTGAAGGGTTCCCTAGGGGCCCGTAGAGTCCCGTAGATTTCCGTAGGGGCCTGTAGGGTTGTGTAAGTGCCCGCAGGGGTTGGTAGGAGCTTGTAGGGTGCCATATGTTTCCGGAGGGTTGTGTAGGGTTCCGTAGGGGCCTGTGGCGTTCCCTAGGGGCCTGTAGAGTCTCGTACAGTTCCGTAGGGTCCTGTAGGTTTCCATAAGCGCCCGCAGAGGTCTGAAGGGGCCCGTACTGTGCCGTAAGGATCCATAGGGTTCCGTAGAGCTTCGTAGGTTCCCTAGAGGCCTCTGGAGTACCGCAGGAGCCAGTAGTGTTCCGTAGGGTCCTCTAGGGTTGAGTAAGTGCCCGCAGGAGTCTGTAGGAATCCGTGGGATTCTGTAAGGTTCTGGAGGGTTCTGCAGGGTTCCGTAGGGGCCCCTAGAGTTCCGTAGTGGCTGGTAAAGTTCCGTAGGTCCCTGTGGGGTTCTGTATGGACCTGTAGGGTTCCGTAGGGGCCTGCAGGGTTCCGTAAGTGCCCGCAGGTGTCTGTAGGGTTCCGTAGGGGTCTGTAGGGTTCCGTAGGCACCTGCAGTGTTCTGTAGGAGCCCATAGGGTTTTAGTGAGGTTCCGTTGTGTTGCTAAGGGTCTTGTAGAGTGCTGTCGGGTCCTGGAGTATTCTGTAGGGTTCCAGAGGGCCTCGTAGGGTTCCATCGAAATCTATAGGGTTCCCTAGGGGCCCATAGAGTCCCGTAGATTTCCGTAGGGACCTGTAGGGTTGTGTAAGTAAGTGCCCGCAGAAGTCGGTAGGAGTCTGTGGGATTCTGTAAGGTTCCGGAGGGTTCTGCAGGGTTCCGTAGGGACCCGTAGAGTTCCGTAGTGGCTGGTAACGTTCCGTAGGTCCCTGTGGGGTTCTGTATGGACCTGTAGGGTTCCGTAGGGGCCTGCAGGGTTCCGTAAGTGCCCGCAGGTGTCTGTAGGGTTCCGTAGGGGTCTGTAGGGTTCCGTAGGCACCTGCAGTGTTCTGTAGGAGCCCATAGGGTTTTAGTGAGGTTCCGTTGTGTTGCTAAGGGTCTTGTAGAGTGCTGTCGGGTCCTGGAGTATTCTGTAGGGTTCCAGAGGGCCTCGTAGGGTTCCATCGAAATCTATAGGGTTCCCTAGGGGCCCATAGAGTCCCGTAGATTTCCGTAGGGACCTGTAGGGTTGTGTAAGTGCCCGCTGAAGTCGGTAGGAGTCTGTGGGATTCTGTAAGGTTCCGGAAGGTTGTGCAGGGTTCTGTAGGGACCCGTAGAGTTCCGTAGTGGCTGGTAACGTTCCGTAGGTCCCTGTGGGGTTCTGTATGGACCTGTAGGGTTCCGTACGGGCCTGCAGGGTTCCGTAAGTGCCCGCAGGTGTCTGTAGGGTTCCGTAGGGGTCTGTAGGGTTCTGTAGGCACCTGCAGTGTTCTGTAGGAGCCCATAGGGTTTTAGTGAGGTTCCGTTGTGTTGCTAAGGGTCTTGTAGAGTGCTGTCGGGTCCTGGAGTATTCTGTAGGGTTCCAGAGGGCCTCGTAGGGTTCCATCGAAATCTATAGGGTTCCCTAGGGGCCCGTAGAGTCCTGTAGATTTCCATAGGGACCTGTAGGGTTGTGTAAGTGCCCGCAGAAGTCGGTAGGAGTCTGTGGGATTCTGTAAGGTTCCGGAGGGTTCTGCAGGGTTCCGTAGGGACCTGTAGAGTTCCGTAGTGGCTGGTAAAGTTCCGTAGGTCCCTGTGGGGTTCTGTATGGACCTGTAGGGTTCCGTAGGGGCCTGCAGGGTTCCGTAAGTGCCCGCAGGTGTCTGTAGGGTTCCGTAGGCACCTGCAGTGTTCTGTAGGAGCCCATAGGGTTTTAGTGAGGTTCCGTTGTGTTGCTAAGGGTCTTGTAGAGTGCTGTCGGGTCCTGGAGTATTCTGTAGGGTTCCAGAGGGGCTGGTAGGGTTCCGTCGAAATCTGAAGGGTTCCCTAGGGGCCCGTAGAGTCCCGTAGATTTCCGTAGGGGCCTGTAGGGTTGTGTAAGTGCCCGCAGGGGTTGGTAGGAGCTTGTAGGGTGCCATATGTTTCCGGAGGGTTGTGTAGGGTTCCGTAGGGGCCTGTGGTGTTCCCTAGGGGCCTGTAGAGTCTCGTAGAGTTCCGTAGGGTCCTGTAGGTTTCCATAAGCGCCCGCAGAGGTCTGAAGGGGCCCGTACTGTGCCGTAAGGATCCATAGGGTTCCGTAGAGCTTCGTAGGTTCCCTAGAGGCCTCTGGAGTACCGCAGGAGCCAGTAGTGTTCCGTAGGGTCCTCTAGGGTTGAGTAAGTGCCCGCAGGAGTCTGTAGGAATCCGTGGGATTCTGTAAGGTTCTGGAGGGTTCTGCAGGGTTCCGTAGGGGCCTGTAGAGTTCCGTAGTGGCTGGTAACGTTCCGTAGGTCCCTGTGGGGTTCTGTATGGACCTGTAGGGTTCCGTAGGGGCCTGCAGGGTTCCGTAAGTGCCCGCAGGTGTCTGTAGGGTTCCGTAGGGGTCTGTAGGGTTCCGTAGGCACCTGCAGTGTTCTGTAGGAGCCCATAGGGTTTTAGTGAGGTTCCGTTGTGTTGCTAAGGGTCTTGTAGAGTGCTGTCGGGTCCTGGAGTATTCTGTAGGGTTCCAGAGGGCCTCGTAGGGTTCCATCGAAATCTATAGGGTTCCCTAGGGGCCCATAGAGTCCCGTAGATTTCCGTAGGGACCTGTAGGGTTGTGTAAGTGCCCGCAGAAGTCGGTAGGAGTCTGTGGGATTCTGTAAGGTTCCGGAGGGTTCTGCAGGGTTCCGTAGGGACCCGTAGAGTTCCGTAGTGGCTGGTAACGTTCCGTAGGTCCCTGTGGGGTTCTGTATGGACCTGTAGGGTTCCGTAGGGGCCTGCAGGGTTCCGTAAGTGCCCGCAGGTGTCTGTAGGGTTCCGTAGGGGTCTGTAGGGTTCCGTAGGCACCTGCAGTGTTCTGTAGGAGCCCATAGGGTTTTAGTGAGGTTCCGTTGTGTTGCTAAGGGTCTTGTAGAGTGCTGTCGGGTCCTGGAGTATTCTGTAGGGTTCCAGAGGGCCTCGTAGGGTTCCATCGAAATCTATAGGGTTCCCTAGGGGCCCATAGAGTCCCGTAGATTTCCGTAGGGACCTGTAGGGTTGTGTAAGTGCCCGCAGAAGTCGGTAGGAGTCTGTGGGATTCTGTAAGGTTCCGGAGGGTTCTGCAGGGTTCCGTAGGGACCCGTAGAGTTCCGTAGTGGCTGGTAACGTTCCGTAGGTCCCTGTGGGGTTCTGTATGGACCTGTAGGGTTCCGTAGGGGCCTGCAGGGTTCCGTAAGTGCCCGCAGGTGTCTGTAGGGTTCCGTAGAGGTCTGTAGGGTTCCGTAGGCACCTGCAGTGTTCTGTAGGAGCCCATAGGGTTTTAGTGAGGTTCCGTTGTGTTGCTAAGGGTCTTGTAGAGTGCTGTCGGGTCCTGGAGTATTCTGTAGGGTTCCAGAGGGGCTGGTAGGGTTCCGTCGAAATCTGAAGGGTTCCCTAGGGGCCCGTAGAGTCCCGTAGATTTCCGTAGGGGCCTGTAGGGTTGTGTAAGTGCCCGCAGGGGTTGGTAGGAGCTTGTAGGGTGCCATATGTTTCCGGAGGGTTGTGTAGGGTTCCGTAGGGGCCTGTGGTGTTCCCTAGGGGCCTGTAGAGTCTCGTAGAGTTCCGTAGGGTCCTGTAGGTTTCCATAAGCGCCCGCAGAGGTCTGAAGGGGCCCGTACTGTTCCGTAAGGATCCATAGGGTTCCGTAGAGCTTCGTAGGTTCCCTAGAGGCCTCTGGAGTACCGCAGGAGCCAGTAGTGTTCCGTAGGGTCCTCTAGGGTTGAGTAAGTGCCCGCAGGAGTCTGTAGGAATCCGTGGGATTCTGTAAGGTTCTGGAGGGTTCTGCAGGGTTCCGTAGGGGCCCGTAGAGTTCCGTAGTGGCTGGTAAAGTTCCGTAGGTCCCTGTGGGGTTCTGTATGGACCTGTAGGGTTCCGTAGGGGCCTGCAGGGTTCCGTAAGTGCCCGCCGGTGTCTGTAGGGTTCCGTAGGGGTCTGTAGGGTTCCGTAGGCACCTGCAGTGTTCTGTAGGAGCCCATAGGGTTTTAGTGAGGTTCCGTTGTGTTGCTAAGGGTCTTGTAGAGTGCTGTCGGGTCCTGGAGTATTCTGTAGGGTTCCAGAGGGCCTCGTAGGGTTCCATCGAAATCTATAGGGTTCCCTAGGGGCCCATAGAGTCCCGTAGATTTCCGTAGGGACCTGTAGGGTTGTGTAAGTGCCCGCAGAAGTCGGTAGGAGTCTGTGGGATTCTGTAAGGTTCCGGAGGGTTCTGCAGGGTTCCGTAGGGACCCGTAGAGTTCCGTAGTGGCTGGTAACGTTCCGTAGGTCCCTGTGGGGTTCTGTATGGACCTGTAGGGTTCCGTAGGGGCCTGCAGGGTTCCGTAAGTGCCCGCAGGTGTCTGTAGGGTTCCGTAGGGGTCTGTAGGGTTCCGTAGGCACCTGCAGTGTTCTGTAGGAGCCCATAGGGTTTTAGTGAGGTTCCGTTGTGTTGCTAAGGGTCTTGTAGAGTGCTGTCGGGTCCTGGAGTATTCTGTAGGGTTCCAGAGGGCCTCGTAGGGTTCCATCGAAATCTATAGGGTTCCCTAGGGGCCCATAGAGTCCCGTAGATTTCCGTAGGGACCTGTAGGGTTGTGTAAGTGCCCGCAGAAGTCGGTAGGAGTCTGTGGGATTCTGTAAGGTTCCGGAGGGTTCTGCAGGGTTCCGTAGGGACCCGTAGAGTTCCGTAGTGGCTGGTAACGTTCCGTAGGTCCCTGTGGGGTTCTGTATGGACCTGTAGGGTTCCGTAGGGGCCTGCAGGGTTCCGTAAGTGCCCGCAGGTGTCTGTAGGGTTCCGTAGAGGTCTGTAGGGTTCCGTAGGCACCTGCAGTGTTCTGTAGGAGCCCATAGGGTTTTAGTGAGGTTCCGTTGTGTTGCTAAGGGTCTTGTAGAGTGCTGTCGGGTCCTGGAGTATTCTGTAGGGTTCCAGAGGGGCTGGTAGGGTTCCGTCGAAATCTGAAGGGTTCCCTAGGGGCCCGTAGAGTCCCGTAGATTTCCGTAGGGGCCTGTAGGGTTGTGTAAGTGCCCGCAGGGGTTGGTAGGAGCTTGTAGGGTGCCATATGTTTCCGGAGGGTTGTGTAGGGTTCCGTAGGGGCCTGTGGTGTTCCCTAGGGGCCTGTAGAGTCTCGTAGAGTTCCGTAGGGTCCTGTAGGTTTCCATAAGCGCCCGCAGAGGTCTGAAGGGGCCCGTACTGTTCCGTAAGGATCCATAGGGTTCCGTAGAGCTTCGTAGGTTCCCTAGAGGCCTCTGGAGTACCGCAGGAGCCAGTAGTGTTCCGTAGGGTCCTCTAGGGTTGAGTAAGTGCCCGCAGGAGTCTGTAGGAATCCGTGGGATTCTGTAAGGTTCTGGAGGGTTCTGCAGGGTTCCGTAGGGGCCCGTAGAGTTCCGTAGTGGCTGGTAAAGTTCCGTAGGTCCCTGTGGGGTTCTGTATGGACCTGTAGGGTTCCGTAGGGGCCTGCAGGGTTCCGTAAGTGCCCGCCGGTGTCTGTAGGGTTCCGTAGGGGTCTGTAGGGTTCCGTAGGCACCTGCAGTGTTCTGTAGGAGCCCATAGGGTTTTAGTGAGGTTCCGTTGTGTTGCTAAGGGTCTTGTAGAGTGCTGTCGGGTCCTGGAGTATTCTGTAGGGTTCCAGAGGGCCTCGTAGGGTTCCATCGAAATCTATAGGGTTCCCTAGGGGCCCATAGAGTCCCGTAGATTTCCGTAGGGACCTGTAGGGTTGTGTAAGTGCCCGCAGAAGTCGGTAGGAGTCTGTGGGATTCTGTAAGGTTCCGGAGGGTTCTGCAGGGTTCCGTAGGGACCCGTAGAGTTCCGTAGTGGCTGGTAACGTTCCGTAGGTCCCTGTGGGGTTCTGTATGGACCTGTAGGGTTCCGTAGGGGCCTGCAGGGTTCCGTAAGTGCCCGCAGGTGTCTGTAGGGTTCCGTAGGGGTCTGTAGGGTTCCGTAGGCACCTGCAGTGTTCTGTAGGAGCCCATAGGGTTTTAGTGAGGTTCCGTTGTGTTGCTAAGGGTCTTGTAGAGTGCTGTCGGGTCCTGGAGTATTCTGTAGGGTTCCAGAGGGCCTCGTAGGGTTCCATCGAAATCTATAGGGTTCCCTAGGGGCCCATAGAGTCCCGTAGATTTCCGTAGGGACCTGTAGGGTTGTGTAAGTGCCCGCAGAAGTCGGTAGGAGTCTGTGGGATTCTGTAAGGTTCCGGAGGGTTGTGCAGGGTTCCGTAGGGACCCGTAGAGTTCCGTAGTGGCTGGTAACGTTCCGTAGGTCCCTGTGGGGTTCTGTATGGACCTGTAGGGTTCCGTAGGGGCCTGCAGGGTTCCGTAAGTGCCCGCAGGTGTCTGTAGGGTTCCGTAGGGGTCTGTAGGGTTCTGTAGACACCTGCAGTGTTCTGTAGGAGCCCATAGGGTTTTAGTGAGGTTCCGTTGTGTTGCTAAGGGTCTTGTAGAGTGCTGTCGGGTCCTGGAGTATTCTGTAGGGTTCCAGAGGGCCTCGTAGGGTTCCATCGAAATCTATAGGGTTCCCTAGGGGCCCATAGAGTCCCGTAGATTTCCGTAGGGACCTGTAGGGTTGTGTAAGTGCCCGCTGAAGTCTGTAGGAGTCTGTGGGATTCTGTAAGGTTCCGGAGGGTTGTGCAGGGTTCTGTAGGGACCCGTAGAGTTCCGTAGTGGCTGGTAACGTTCCGTAGGTCCCTGTGGGGTTCTGTATGGACCTGTAGGGTTCCGTACGGGCCTGCAGGGTTCCGTAAGTGCCCGCAGGTGTCTGTAGGGTTCCGTAGGGGTCTGTAGGGTTCTGTAGGCACCTGCAGTGTTCTGTAGGAGCCCATAGGGTTTTAGTGAGGTTCCGTTGTGTTGCTAAGGGTCTTGTAGAGTGCTGTCGGGTCCTGGAGTATTCTGTAGGGTTCCAGAGGGCCTCGTAGGGTTCCATCGAAATCTGAAGGGTTCCCTAGGGGCCCGTAGAGTCCTGTAGATTTCCATAGGGACCTGTAGGGTTGTGTAAGTGCCCGCAGAAGTCGGTAGGAGTCTGTGGGATTCTGTAAGGTTCCGGAGGGTTCTGCAGGGTTCCGTAGGGACCCGTAGAGTTCCGTAGTGGCTGGTAAAGTTCCGTAGGGCCCTGTGGGGTTCTGTATGGACCTGTAGGGTTCCGTAGGGGCCTGCAGGGTTCCGTAAGTGCCCGCAGGTGTCTGTAGGGTTCCGTAGGGGTCTGTAGGGTTCCGTAGGCACCTGCAGTGTTCTGTAGGAGCCCATAGGGTTTTAGTGAGGTTCCGTTGTGTTGCTAAGGGTCTTGTAGAGTGCTGTCGGGTCCTGGAGTATTCTGTAGGGTTCCAGAGGGGCTGGTAGGGTTCCGTCGAAATCTGAAGGGTTCCCTAGGGGCCCGTAGAGTCCCGTAGATTTCCGTAGGGACCTGTAGGGTTGTGTAAGTGCCCGCAGGGGTTGGTAGGAGCTTGTAGGGTGCCATATGTTTCCGGAGGGTTGTGTAGGGTTCCGTAGGGGCCTGTGGTGTTCCCTAGGGGCCTGTAGAGTCTCGTAGAGTTCCGTAGGGTCCTGTAGGTTTCCATAAGCGCCCGCAGAGGTCTGAAGGGGCCCGTACTGTTCCGTAAGGATCCATAGGGTTCCGTAGAGCTTCGTAGGTTCCCTAGAGGCCTCTGGAGTACCGCAGGAGCCAGTAGTGTTCCGTAGGGTCCTCTAGGGTTGAGTAAGTGCCCGCAGGAGTCTGTAGGAATCCGTGGGATTCTGTAAGGTTCTGGAGGGTTCTGCAGGGTTCCGTAGGGGCCCCTAGAGTTCCGTAGTGGCTGGTAAAGTTCCCTAGGGCCCTGTACCGTTCCGTAACTGCCTGCAAGGGTCTTTAGGCTTCCGTAGGGGCTGGTAGGGTTCCATAAAGTTCCGTGGGTTCCTGCAGAGTTCTGCAAGTGCCCGCAAGGGCCTGTAGGGGCCCACAGTGTTTCTGTCAGGTTCCGTAGAGTTCCGTAGGGGCCATATTTTTCTGTAGTGGCTGGTAGTATTCTGTAGAGGTCTGTAGGGTTCCGTAGGCACCTGTAGTGTTCTGTAGGAGCCCATAGGGTTTTAGTGAGGTTCCGTTGTGTTGCTAAGGGTCTTGTAGAGTGCTGTCGGGTCCTGGAGTATTCTGTAGGGTTCCAGAGGGCCTCGTAGGGTTCCATCGAAATCTATAGGGTTCCCTAGGGGCCCATAGAGTCCCGTAGATTTCCGTAGGGACCTGTAGGGTTGTGTAAGTGCCCGCAGAAGTCTGTAGGAGTCTGTGGGATTCTGTAAGGTTCCGGAGGGTTCTGCAGGGTTCCGTAGGGACCCGTAGAGTTCCGTAGTGGCTGGTAAAGTTCCGTAGGGCCCTGTGGGGTTCTGTATGGACCTGTAGGGTTCCGTAGGGGCCTGCAGGGTTCCGTAAGTGCCCGCAGGTGTCTGTAGGGTTCCGTAGGCACCTGCAGTGTTCTGTAGGAGCCCATAGGGTTTTAGTGAGGTTCCGTTGTGTTGCTAAGGGTCTTGTAGAGTGCTGTCGGGTCCTGGAGTATTCTGTAGGGTTCCAGAGGGGCTGGTAGGGTTCCGTCGAAATCTGAAGGGTTCCCTAGGGGCCCGTAGAGTCCCGTAGATTTCCGTAGGGGCCTGTAGGGTTGTGTAAGTGCCCGCAGGGGTTGGTAGGAGCTTGTAGGGTGCCATATGTTTCCGGAGGGTTGTGTAGGGTTCCGTAGGGGCCTGTGGTGTTCCCTAGGGGCCTGTAGAGTCTCGTAGAGTTCCGTAGGGTCCTGTAGGTTTCCATAAGCGCCCGCAGAGGTCTGAAGGGGCCCGTACTGTGCCGTAAGGATCCATAGGGTTCCGTAGAGCTTCGTAGGTTCCCTAGAGGCCTCTGGAGTACCGCAGGAGCCAGTAGTGTTCCGTAGGGTCCTCTAGGGTTGAGTAAGTGCCCGCAGGAGTCTGTAGGAATCCGTGGGATTCTGTAAGGTTCTGGAGGGTTCTGCAGGGTTCCGTAGGGGCCCGTAGAGTTCCGTAGTGGCTGGTAAAGTTCCGTAGGTCCCTGTGGGGTTCTGTATGGACCTGTAGGGTTCCGTAGGGGCCTGCAGGGTTCCGTAAGTGCCCGCAGGTGTCTGTAGGGTTCCGTAGGGGTCTGTAGGGTTCCGTAGGCACCTGCAGTGTTCTGTAGGAGCCCATAGGGTTTTAGTGAGGTTCCGTTGTGTTGCTAAGGGTCTTGTAGAGTGCTGTCGGGTCCTGGAGTATTCTGTAGGGTTCCAGAGGGCCTCGTAGGGTTCCATCGAAATCTATAGGGTTCCCTAGGGGCCCATAGAGTCCCGTAGATTTCCGTAGGGACCTGTAGGGTTGTGTAAGTGCCCGCAGAAGTCGGTAGGAGTCTGTGGGATTCTGTAAGGTTCCGGAGGGTTCTGCAGGGTTCCGTAGGGACCCGTAGAGTTCCGTAGTGGCTGGTAAAGTTCCCTAGGGCCCTGTACCGTTCCGTAACTGCCTGCAAGGGTCTTTAGGCTTCCGTAGGGGCTGGTAGGGTTCCATAAAGTTCCGTGGGTTCCTGCAGAGTTCTGCAAGTGCCCGCAAGGGCCTGTAGGGGCCCACAGTGTTTCTGTCAGGTTCCGTAGAGTTCCGTAGGGGCCATATTTTTCTGTAGTGGCTGGTAGTATTCTGTAGAGGTCTGTAGGGTTCCGTAGGCACCTGTAGTGTTCTGTAGGAGCCCATAGGGTTTTAGTGAGGTTCCGTTGTGTTGCTAAGGGTCTTGTAGAGTGCTGTCGGGTCCTGGAGTATTCTGTAGGGTTCCAGAGGGCCTCGTAGGGTTCCATCGAAATCTATAGGGTTCCCTAGGGGCCCATAGAGTCCCGTAGATTTCCGTAGGGACCTGTAGGGTTGTGTAAGTGCCCGCAGAAGTCTGTAGGAGTCTGTGGGATTCTGTAAGGTTCCGGAGGGTTCTGCAGGGTTCCGTAGGGACCCGTAGAGTTCCGTAGTGGCTGGTAAAGTTCCGTAGGGCCCTGTGGGGTTCTGTATGGACCTGTAGGGTTCCGTAGGGGCCTGCAGGGTTCCGTAAGTGCCCGCAGGTGTCTGTAGGGTTCCGTAGGCACCTGCAGTGTTCTGTAGGAGCCCATAGGGTTTTAGTGAGGTTCCGTTGTGTTGCTAAGGGTCTTGTAGAGTGCTGTCGGGTCCTGGAGTATTCTGTAGGGTTCCAGAGGGGCTGGTAGGGTTCCGTCGAAATCTGAAGGGTTCCCTAGGGGCCCGTAGAGTCCCGTAGATTTCCGTAGGGGCCTGTAGGGTTGTGTAAGTGCCCGCAGGGGTTGGTAGGAGCTTGTAGGGTGCCATATGTTTCCGGAGGGTTGTGTAGGGTTCCGTAGGGGCCTGTGGTGTTCCCTAGGGGCCTGTAGAGTCTCGTAGAGTTCCGTAGGGTCCTGTAGGTTTCCATAAGCGCCCGCAGAGGTCTGAAGGGGCCCGTACTGTGCCGTAAGGATCCATAGGGTTCCGTAGAGCTTCGTAGGTTCCCTAGAGGCCTCTGGAGTACCGCAGGAGCCAGTAGTGTTCCGTAGGGTCCTCTAGGGTTGAGTAAGTGCCCGCAGGAGTCTGTAGGAATCCGTGGGATTCTGTAAGGTTCTGGAGGGTTCTGCAGGGTTCCGTAGGGGCCCGTAGAGTTCCGTAGTGGCTGGTAAAGTTCCGTAGGTCCCTGTGGGGTTCTGTATGGACCTGTAGGGTTCCGTAGGGGCCTGCAGGGTTCCGTAAGTGCCCGCAGGTGTCTGTAGGGTTCCGTAGGGGTCTGTAGGGTTCCGTAGGCACCTGCAGTGTTCTGTAGGAGCCCATAGGGTTTTAGTGAGGTTCCGTTGTGTTGCTAAGGGTCTTGTAGAGTGCTGTCGGGTCCTGGAGTATTCTGTAGGGTTCCAGAGGGCCTCGTAGGGTTCCATCGAAATCTATAGGGTTCCCTAGGGGCCCATAGAGTCCCGTAGATTTCCGTAGGGACCTGTAGGGTTGTGTAAGTGCCCGCAGAAGTCGGTAGGAGTCTGTGGGATTCTGTAAGGTTCCGGAGGGTTCTGCAGGGTTCCGTAGGGACCCGTAGAGTTCCGTAGTGGCTGGTAACGTTCCGTAGGTCCCTGTGGGGTTCTGTATGGACCTGTAGGGTTCCGTAGGGGCCTGCAGGGTTCCGTAAGTGCCCGCAGGTGTCTGTAGGGTTCCGTAGAGGTCTGTAGGGTTCCGTAGGCACCTGCAGTGTTCTGTAGGAGCCCATAGGGTTTTAGTGAGGTTCCGTTGTGTTGCTAAGGGTCTTGTAGAGTGCTGTCGGGTCCTGGAGTATTCTGTAGGGTTCCAGAGGGGCTGGTAGGGTTCCGTCGAAATCTGAAGGGTTCCCTAGGGGCCCGTAGAGTCCCGTAGATTTCCGTAGGGGCCTGTAGGGTTGTGTAAGTGCCCGCAGGGGTTGGTAGGAGCTTGTAGGGTGCCATATGTTTCCGGAGGGTTGTGTAGGGTTCCGTAGGGGCCTGTGGTGTTCCCTAGGGGCCTGTAGAGTCTCGTAGAGTTCCGTAGGGTCCTGTAGGTTTCCATAAGCGCCCGCAGAGGTCTGAAGGGGCCCGTACTGTGCCGTAAGGATCCATAGGGTTCCGTAGAGCTTCGTAGGTTCCCTAGAGGCCTCTGGAGTACCGCAGGAGCCAGTAGTGTTCCGTAGGGTCCTCTAGGGTTGAGTAAGTGCCCGCAGGAGTCTGTAGGAATCCGAGGGATTCTGTAAGGTTCTGGAGGGTTCTGCAGGGTTCCGTAGGGGCCCGTAGAGTTCCGTAGTGGCTGGTAAAGTTCCGTAGGTCCCTGTGGGGTTCTGTATGGACCTGTAGGGTTCCGTAGGGGCCTGCAGGGTTCCGTAAGTGCCCGCAGGTGTCTGTAGGGTTCCGTAGGGGTCTGTAGGGTTCCGTAGGCACCTGCAGTGTTCTGTAGGAGCCCATAGGGTTTTAGTGAGGTTCCGTTGTGTTGCTAAGGGTCTTGTAGAGTGCTGTCGGGTCCTGGAGTATTCTGTAGGGTTCCAGAGGGCCTCGTAGGGTTCCATCGAAATCTATAGGGTTCCCTAGGGGCCCATAGAGTCCCGTAGATTTCCGTAGGGACCTGTAGGGTTGTGTAAGTGCCCGCAGAAGTCGGTAGGAGTCTGTGGGATTCTGTAAGGTTCCGGAGGGTTCTGCAGGGTTCCGTAGGGACCCGTAGAGTTCCGTAGTGGCTGGTAACGTTCCGTAGGTCCCTGTGGGGTTCTGTATGGACCTGTAGGGTTCCGTAGGGGCCTGCAGGGTTCCGTAAGTGCCCGCAGGTGTCTGTAGGGTTCCGTAGAGGTCTGTAGGGTTCCGTAGGCACCTGCAGTGTTCTGTAGGAGCCCATAGGGTTTTAGTGAGGTTCCGTTGTGTTGCTAAGGGTCTTGTAGAGTGCTGTCGGGTCCTGGAGTATTCTGTAGGGTTCCAGAGGGGCTGGTAGGGTTCCGTCGAAATCTGAAGGGTTCCCTAGGGGCCCGTAGAGTCCCGTAGATTTCCGTAGGGGCCTGTAGGGTTGTGTAAGTGCCCGCAGGGGTTGGTAGGAGCTTGTAGGGTGCCATATGTTTCCGGAGGGTTGTGTAGGGTTCCGTAGGGGCCTGTGGTGTTCCCTAGGGGCCTGTAGAGTCTCGTAGAGTTCCGTAGGGTCCTGTAGGTTTCCATAAGCGCCCGCAGAGGTCTGAAGGGGCCCGTACTGTTCCGTAAGGATCCATAGGGTTCCGTAGAGCTTCGTAGGTTCCCTAGAGGCCTCTGGAGTACCGCAGGAGCCAGTAGTGTTCCGTAGGGTCCTCTAGGGTTGAGTAAGTGCCCGCAGGAGTCTGTAGGAATCCGTGGGATTCTGTAAGGTTCCGGAGGGTTCTGCAGGGTTCCGTAGGGGCCCGTAGAGTTCCGTAGTGGCTGGTAAAGTTCCGTAGGTCCCTGTGGGGTTCTGTATGGACCTGTAGGGTTCCGTAGGGGCCTGCAGGGTTCCGGAAGTGCCCGCAGGTGTCTGTAGGGTTCCGTAGGGGTCTGTAGGGTTCCGTAGGCACCTGCAGTGTTCTGTAGGAGCCCATAGGGTTTTAGTGAGGTTCCGTTGTGTTGCTAAGGGTCTTGTAGAGTGCTGTCGGGTCCTGGAGTATTCTGTAGGGTTCCAGAGGGCCTCGTAGGGTTCCATCGAAATCTATAGGGTTCCCTAGGGGCCCATAGAGTCCCGTAGATTTCCGTAGGGACCTGTAGGGTTGTGTAAGTGCCCGCAGAAGTCGGTAGGAGTCTGTGGGATTCTGTAAGGTTCCGGAGGGTTCTGCAGGGTTCCGTAGGGACCCGTAGAGTTCCGTAGTGGCTGGTAAAGTTCCCTAGGGCCCTGTACCGTTCCGTAACTGCCTGCAAGGGTCTTTAGGCTTCCGTAGGGGCTGGTAGGGTTCCATAAAGTTCCGTGGGTTCCTGCAGAGTTCTGCAAGTGCCCGCAAGGGCCTGTAGGGGCCCACAGTGTTTCTGTCAGGTTCCGTAGAGTTCCGTAGGGGCCATATTTTTCTGTAGTGGCTGGTAGTATTCTGTAGAGGTCTGTAGGGTTCCGTAGGCACCTGTAGTGTTCTGTAGGAGCCCATAGGGTTTTAGTGAGGTTCCGTTGTGTTGCTAAGGGTCTTGTAGAGTGCTGTCGGGTCCTGGAGTATTCTGTAGGGTTCCAGAGGGCCTCGTAGGGTTCCATCGAAATCTATAGGGTTCCCTAGGGGCCCATAGAGTCCCGTAGATTTCCGTAGGGACCTGTAGGGTTGTGTAAGTGCCCGCAGAAGTCTGTAGGAGTCTGTGGGATTCTGTAAGGTTCCGGAGGGTTCTGCAGGGTTCCGTAGGGACCCGTAGAGTTCCGTAGTGGCTGGTAAAGTTCCGTAGGGCCCTGTGGGGTTCTGTATGGACCTGTAGGGTTCCGTAGGGGCCTGCAGGGTTCCGTAAGTGCCCGCAGGTGTCTGTAGGGTTCCGTAGGCACCTGCAGTGTTCTGTAGGAGCCCATAGGGTTTTAGTGAGGTTCCGTTGTGTTGCTAAGGGTCTTGTAGAGTGCTGTCGGGTCCTGGAGTATTCTGTAGGGTTCCAGAGGGGCTGGTAGGGTTCCGTCGAAATCTGAAGGGTTCCCTAGGGGCCCGTAGAGTCCCGTAGATTTCCGTAGGGGCCTGTAGGGTTGTGTAAGTGCCCGCAGGGGTTGGTAGGAGCTTGTAGGGTGCCATATGTTTCCGGAGGGTTGTGTAGGGTTCCGTAGGGGCCTGTGGTGTTCCCTAGGGGCCTGTAGAGTCTCGTAGAGTTCCGTAGGGTCCTGTAGGTTTCCATAAGCGCCCGCAGAGGTCTGAAGGGGCCCGTACTGTGCCGTAAGGATCCATAGGGTTCCGTAGAGCTTCGTAGGTTCCCTAGAGGCCTCTGGAGTACCGCAGGAGCCAGTAGTGTTCCGTAGGGTCCTCTAGGGTTGAGTAAGTGCCCGCAGGAGTCTGTAGGAATCCGTGGGATTCTGTAAGGTTCCGGAGGGTTCTACAGGGTTCCGTAGGGACCCGTAGAGTTCCGTAGTGGCTGGTAACGTTCCGTAGGTCCCTGTGGGGTTCTGTATGGACCTGTAGGGTTCCGTAGGGGCCTGCAGGGTTCCGTAATTGCCCGCAGGTGTCTGTAGGGTTCCGTAGGGGTCTGTAGGGTTCTGTAGGCACCTGCAGTGTTCTGTAGGAGCCCATAGGGTTTTAGTGAGGTTCCGTTGTGTTGCTAAGGGTCTTGTAGAGTGCTGTCGGGTCCTGGAGTATTCTGTAGGGTTCCAGAGGGCCTCGTAGGGTTCCATCGAAATCTATAGGGTTCCCTAGGGGCCCATAGAGTCCCGTAGATTTCCGTAGGGACCTGTAGGGTTGTGTAAGTGCCCGCTGAAGTCGGTAGGAGTCTGTGGGATTCTGTAAGGTTCCGGAGGGTTGTGCAGGGTTCTGTAGGGACCCGTAGAGTTCCGTAGTGGCTGGTAACGTTCCGTAGGTCCCTGTGGGGTTCTGTATGGACCTGTAGGGTTCCGTAGGGGCCTGCAGGGTTCCGTAAGTGCCCGCAGGTGTCTGTAGGGTTCCGTAGGGGTCTGTAGGGTTCTGTAGGCACCTGCAGTGTTCTGTAGGAGCCCATAGGGTTTTAGTGAGGTTCCGTTGTGTTGCTAAGGGTCTTGTAGAGTGCTGTCGGGTCCTGGAGTATTCTGTAGGGTTCCAGAGGGGCTGGTAGGGTTCCGTCGAAATCTGAAGGGTTCCCTAGGAGCCCGTAGAGTCCTGTAGATTTCCATAGGGACCTGTAGGGTTGTGTAAGTGCCCGCAGAAGTCGGTAGGAGTCTGTGGGATTCTGTAAGGTTCCGGAGGGTTCTGCAGGGTTCCGTAGGGACCCGTAGAGTTCCGTAGTGGCTGGTAACGTTCCGTAGGGCCCTGTGGGGTTCTGTATGGACCTGTAGGGTTCCGTAGGGGCCTGCAGGGTTCCGTAAGTGCCCGCAGGTGTCTGTAGGGTTCCGTAGGGGTCTGTAGGGTTCCGTAGGCACCTGCAGTGTTCTGTAGGAGCCCATAGGGTTTTAGTGAGGTTCCGTTGTGTTGCTAAGGGTCTTGTAGAGTGCTGTCGGGTCCTGGAGTATTCTGTAGGGTTCCAGAGGGGCTGGTAGGGTTCCGTCGAAATCTGAAGGGTTCCCTAGGGGCCCGTAGAGTCCCGTAGATTTCCGTAGGGACCTGTAGGGTTGTGTAAGTGCCCGCAGGGGTTGGTAGGAGCTTGTAGGGTGCCATATGTTTCCGGAGGGTTGTGTAGGGTTCCGTAGGGGCCTGTGGTGTTCCCTAGGGGCCTGTAGAGTCTCGTAGAGTTCCGTAGGGTCCTGTAGGTTTCCATAAGCGCCCGCAGAGGTCTGAAGGGGCCCGTACTGTGCGGTAAGGATCCATAGAGTTCCGTAGAGCTTCGTAGGTTCCCTAGAGGCCTCTGGAGTACCGCAGGAGCCAGTAGTGTTCCGTAGGGTCCTCTAGGGTTGAGTAAGTGCCCGCAGGAGTCTGTAGGAATCCGTGGGATTCTGTAAGGTTCTGGAGGGTTCTGCAGGGTTCCGTAGGGGCCCCTAGAGTTCCGTAGTGGCTGGTAAAGTTCCCTAGGGCCCTGTACCGTTCCGTAACTGCCTGCAAGGGTCTTTAGGCTTCCGTAGGGGCTGGTAGGGTTCCATAAAGTTCCGTGGGTTCCTGCAGAGTTCTGCAAGTGCCCGCAAGGGCCTGTAGGGGCCCACAGTGTTTCTGTCAGGTTCCGTAGAGTTCCGTAGGGGCCATATTTTTCTGTAGTGGCTGGTAGTATTCTGTAGAGGTCTGTAGGGTTCCGTAGGCACCTGTAGTGTTCTGTAGGAGCCCATAGGGTTTTAGTGAGGTTCCGTTGTGTTGCTAAGGGTCTTGTAGAGTGCTGTCGGGTCCTGGAGTATTCTGTAGGGTTCCAGAGGGCCTCGTAGGGTTCCATCGAAATCTATAGGGTTCCCTAGGGGCCCATAGAGTCCCGTAGATTTCCGTAGGGACCTGTAGGGTTGTGTAAGTGCCCGCAGAAGTCTGTAGGAGTCTGTGGGATTCTGTAAGGTTCCGGAGGGTTCTGCAGGGTTCCGTAGGGACCCGTAGAGTTCCGTAGTGGCTGGTAAAGTTCCGTAGGGCCCTGTGGGGTTCTGTATGGACCTGTAGGGTTCCGTAGGGGCCTGCAGGGTTCCGTAAGTGCCCGCAGGTGTCTGTAGGGTTCCGTAGGCACCTGCAGTGTTCTGTAGGAGCCCATAGGGTTTTAGTGAGGTTCCGTTGTGTTGCTAAGGGTCTTGTAGAGTGCTGTCGGGTCCTGGAGTATTCTGTAGGGTTCCAGAGGGGCTGGTAGGGTTCCGTCGAAATCTGAAGGGTTCCCTAGGGGCCCGTAGAGTCCCGTAGATTTCCGTAGGGGCCTGTAGGGTTGTGTAAGTGCCCGCAGGGGTTGGTAGGAGCTTGTAGGGTGCCATATGTTTCCGGAGGGTTGTGTAGGGTTCCGTAGGGGCCTGTGGTGTTCCCTAGGGGCCTGTAGAGTCTCGTAGAGTTCCGTAGGGTCCTGTAGGTTTCCATAAGCGCCCGCAGAGGTCTGAAGGGGCCCGTACTGTTCCGTAAGGATCCATAGGGTTCCGTAGAGCTTCGTAGGTTCCCTAGAGGCCTCTGGAGTACCGCAGGAGCCAGTAGTGTTCCGTAGGGTCCTCTAGGGTTGAGTAAGTGCCCGCAGGAGTCTGTAGGAATCCGTGGGATTCTGTAAGGTTCTGGAGGGTTCTGCAGGGTTCCGTAGGGGCCCGTAGAGTTCCGTAGTGGCTGGTAAAGTTCCGTAGGTCCCTGTGGGGTTCTGTATGGACCTGTAGGGTTCCGTAGGGGCCTGCAGGGTTCCGGAAGTGCCCGCAGGTGTCTGTAGGGTTCCGTAGGGGTCTGTAGGGTTCCGTAGGCACCTGCAGTGTTCTGTAGGAGCCCATAGGGTTTTAGTGAGGTTCCGTTGTGTTGCTAAGGGTCTTGTAGAGTGCTGTCGGGTCCTGGAGTATTCTGTAGGGTTCCAGAGGGCCTCGTAGGGTTCCATCGAAATCTATAGGGTTCCCTAGGGGCCCATAGAGTCCCGTAGATTTCCGTAGGGACCTGTAGGGTTGTGTAAGTGCCCGCAGAAGTCGGTAGGAGTCTGTGGGATTCTGTAAGGTTCCGGAGGGTTCTGCAGGGTTCCGTAGGGACCCGTAGAGTTCCGTAGTGGCTGGTAACGTTCCGTAGGTCCCTGTGGGGTTCTGTATGGACCTGTAGGGTTCCGTATAGGCCTGCAGGGTTCCGTAAGTGCCCGCAGGTGTCTGTAGGGTTCCGTAGGGGTCTGTAGGGTTCCGTAGGCACCTGCAGTGTTCTGTAGGAGCCCATAGGGTTTTAGTGAGGTTCCGTTGTGTTGTTAAGGGTCTTGTAGAGTGCTGTCGGGTCCTGGAGTATTCTGTAGGGTTCCAGAGGGCCTCGTAGGGTTCCATCGAAATCTGAAGGGTTCCCTAGGGGCCCGTAGAGTCCCGTAGATTTCCGTAGGGACCTGTAGGGTTGTGTAAGTGCCCGCAGAAGTCGGTAGGAGTCTGTGGGATTCTGTAAGGTTCCGGAGGGTTCTGCAGGGTTCCGTAGGGACCCGTAGAGTTCCGTAGTGGCTGGTAACGTTCCGTAGGTCCCTGTGGGGTTCTGTATGGACCTGTAGGGTTCCGTAGGGGCCTGCAGGGTTCCGTAAGTGCCCGCAGGTGTCTGTAGGGTTCCGTAGGGGTCTGTAGGGTTCTGTAGGCACCTGCAGTGTTCTGTAGGAGCCCATAGGGTTTTAGTGAGGTTCCGTTGTGTTGCTAAGGGTCTTGTAGAGTGCTGTCGGGTCCTGGAGTATTCTGTAGGGTTCCAGAGGGCCTCGTAGGGTTCCATCGAAATCTATAGGGTTCCCTAGGGGCCCATAGAGTCCCGTAGATTTCCGTAGGGACCTGTAGGGTTGTGTAAGTGCCCGCTGAAGTCGGTAGGAGTCTGTGGGATTCTGTAAGGTTCCGGAGGGTTGTGCAGGGTTCTGTAGGGACCCGTAGAGTTCCGTAGTGGCTGGTAACGTTCCGTAGGTCCCTGTGGGGTTCTGTATGGACCTGTAGGGTTCCGTAGGGGCCTGCAGGGTTCCGTAAGTGCCCGCAGGTGTCTGTAGGGTTCCGTAGGCACCTGCAGTGTTCTGTAGGAGCCCATAGGGTTTTAGTGAGGTTCCGTTGTGTTGCTAAGGGTCTTGTAGAGTGCTGTCGGGTCCTGGAGTATTCTGTAGGGTTCCAGAGGGGCTGGTAGGGTTCCGTCGAAATCTGAAGGGTTCCCTAGGGGCCCGTAGAGTCCCGTAGATTTCCGTAGGGGCCTGTAGGGTTGTGTAAGTGCCCGCAGGGGTTGGTAGGAGCTTGTAGGGTGCCATATGTTTCCGGAGGGTTGTGTAGGGTTCCGTAGGGGCCTGTGGTGTTCCCTAGGGGCCTGTAGAGTCTCGTAGAGTTCCGTAGGGTCCTGTAGGTTTCCATAAGCGCCCGCAGAGGTCTGAAGGGGCCCGTACTGTTCCGTAAGGATCCATAGGGTTCCGTAGAGCTTCGTAGGTTCCCTAGAGGCCTCTGGAGTACCGCAGGAGCCAGTAGTGTTCCGTAGGGTCCTCTAGGGTTGAGTAAGTGCCCGCAGGAGTCTGTAGGAATCCGTGGGATTCTGTAAGGTTCTGGAGGGTTCTGCAGGGTTCCGTAGGGGCCCGTAGAGTTCCGTAGTGGCTGGTAAAGTTCCGTAGGTCCCTGTGGGGTTCTGTATGGACCTGTAGGGTTCCGTAGGGGCCTGCAGGGTTCCGGAAGTGCCCGCAGGTGTCTGTAGGGTTCCGTAGGGGTCTGTAGGGTTCCGTAGGCACCTGCAGTGTTCTGTAGGAGCCCATAGGGTTTTAGTGAGGTTCCGTTGTGTTGCTAAGGGTCTTGTAGAGTGCTGTCGGGTCCTGGAGTATTCTGTAGGGTTCCAGAGGGCCTCGTAGGGTTCCATCGAAATCTATAGGGTTCCCTAGGGGCCCATAGAGTCCCGTAGATTTCCGTAGGGACCTGTAGGGTTGTGTAAGTGCCCGCAGAAGTCGGTAGGAGTCTGTGGGATTCTGTAAGGTTCCGGAGGGTTCTGCAGGGTTCCGTAGGGACCCGTAGAGTTCCGTAGTGGCTGGTAACGTTCCGTAGGTCCCTGTGGGGTTCTGTATGGACCTGTAGGGTTCCGTATAGGCCTGCAGGGTTCCGTAAGTGCCCGCAGGTGTCTGTAGGGTTCCGTAGGGGTCTGTAGGGTTCCGTAGGCACCTGCAGTGTTCTGTAGGAGCCCATAGGGTTTTAGTGAGGTTCCGTTGTGTTGTTAAGGGTCTTGTAGAGTGCTGTCGGGTCCTGGAGTATTCTGTAGGGTTCCAGAGGGCCTCGTAGGGTTCCATCGAAATCTGAAGGGTTCCCTAGGGGCCCGTAGAGTCCCGTAGATTTCCGTAGGGACCTGTAGGGTTGTGTAAGTGCCCGCAGAAGTCGGTAGGAGTCTGTGGGATTCTGTAAGGTTCCGGAGGGTTCTGCAGGGTTCCGTAGGGACCCGTAGAGTTCCGTAGTGGCTGGTAACGTTCCGTAGGTCCCTGTGGGGTTCTGTATGGACCTGTAGGGTTCCGTAGGGGCCTGCAGGGTTCCGTAAGTGCCCGCAGGTGTCTGTAGGGTTCCGTAGGGGTCTGTAGGGTTCTGTAGGCACCTGCAGTGTTCTGTAGGAGCCCATAGGGTTTTAGTGAGGTTCCGTTGTGTTGCTAAGGGTCTTGTAGAGTGCTGTCGGGTCCTGGAGTATTCTGTAGGGTTCCAGAGGGCCTCGTAGGGTTCCATCGAAATCTATAGGGTTCCCTAGGGGCCCATAGAGTCCCGTAGATTTCCGTAGGGACCTGTAGGGTTGTGTAAGTGCCCGCTGAAGTCGGTAGGAGTCTGTGGGATTCTGTAAGGTTCCGGAGGGTTGTGCAGGGTTCTGTAGGGACCCGTAGAGTTCCGTAGTGGCTGGTAACGTTCCGTAGGTCCCTGTGGGGTTCTGTATGGACCTGTAGGGTTCCGTAGGGGCCTGCAGGGTTCCGTAAGTGCCCGCAGGTGTCTGTAGGGTTCCGTAGGGGTCTGTAGGGTTCTGTAGGCACCTGCAGTGTTCTGTAGGAGCCCATAGGGTTTTAGTGAGGTTCCGTTGTGTTGCTAAGGGTCTTGTAGAGTGCTGTCGGGTCCTGGAGTATTCTGTAGGGTTCCAGAGGGCCTCGTAGGGTTCCATCGAAATCTGAAGGGTTCCCTAGGGGCCCATAGAGTCCCGTAGATTTCCATAGGGACCTGTAGGGTTGTGTAAGTGCCCGCAGAAGTCGGTAGGAGTCTGTGGGATTCTGTAAGGTTCCGGAGGGTTCTGCAGGGTTCCGTAGGGACCCGTAGAGTTCCGTAGTGGCTGGTAAAGTTCCGTAGGGCCCTGTGGGGTTCTGTATGGACCTGTAGGGTTCCGTAGGGGCCTGCAGGGTTCCGTAAGTGCCCGCAGGTGTCTGTAGGGTTCCGTAGGGGTCTGTAGGGTTCCGTAGGCACCTGCAGTGTTCTGTAGGAGCCCATAGGGTTTTAGTGAGGTTCCGTTGTGTTGCTAAGGGTCTTGTAGAGTGCTGTCGGGTCCTGGAGTATTCTGTAGGGTTCCAGAGGGGCTGGTAGGGTTCCGTCGAAATCTGAAGGGTTCCCTAGGGGCCCGTAGAGTCCCGTAGATTTCCGTAGGGACCTGTAGGGTTGTGTAAGTGCCCGCAGGGGTTGGTAGGAGCTTGTAGGGTGCCATATGTTTCCGGAGGGTTGTGTAGGGTTCCGTAGGGGCCTGTGGTGTTCCCTAGGGGCCTGTAGAGTCTCGTACAGTTCCGTAGGGTCCTGTAGGTTTCCATAAGCGCCCGCAGAGGTCTGAAGGGGCCCGTACTGTGCCGTAAGGATCCATAGGGTTCCGTAGAGCTTCGTAGGTTCCCTAGAGGCCTCTGGAGTACCGCAGGAGCCAGTAGTGTTCCGTAGGGTCCTCTAGGGTTGAGTAAGTGCCCGCAGGAGTCTGTAGGAATCCGTGGGATTCTGTAAGGTTCCGGAGGGTTCTGCAGGGTTCCGTAGGGGCCCCTAGAGTTCCGTAGTGGCTGGTAAAGTTCCCTAGGGCCCTGTACCGTTCCGTAACTGCCTGCAAGGGTCTTTAGGCTTCCGTAGGGGCTGGTAGGGTTCCATAAAGTTCCGTGGGTTCCTGCAGAGTTCTGCAAGTGCCCGCAAGGGCCTGTAGGGGCCCACAGTGTTTCTGTCAGGTTCCATAGAGTTCCGTAGGGGCCATATTTTTCTGTAGTGGCTGGTAGTATTCTGTAGAGGTCTGTAGGGTTCCGTAGGCACCTGTAGTGTTCTGTAGGAGCCCATAGGGTTTTAGTGAGGTTCCGTTGTGTTGCTAAGGGTCTTGTAGAGTGCTGTCGGGTCCTGGAGTATTCTGTAGGGTTCCAGAGGGCCTCGTAGGGTTCCATCGAAATCTATAGGGTTCCCTAGGGGCCCATAGAGTCCCGTAGATTTCCGTAGGGACCTGTAGGGTTGTGTAAGTGCCCGCAGAAGTCGGTAGGAGTCTGTGGGATTCTGTAAGGTTCCGGAGGGTTCTGCAGGGTTCCGTAGGGACCCGTAGAGTTCCGTAGTGGCTGGTAACGTTCCGTAGGTCCCTGTGGGGTTCTGTATGGACCTGTAGGGTTCCGTATAGGCCTGCAGGGTTCCGTAAGTGCCCGCAGGTGTCTGTAGGGTTCCGTAGGGGTCTGTAGGGTTCCGTAGGCACCTGCAGTGTTCTGTAGGAGCCCATAGGGTTTTAGTGAGGTTCCGTTGTGTTGCTAAGGGTCTTGTAGAGTGCTGTCGGGTCCTGGAGTATTCTGTAGGGTTCCAGAGGGCCTCGTAGGGTTCCATCGAAATCTGAAGGGTTCCCTAGGGGCCCGTAGAGTCCCGTAGATTTCCGTAGGGACCTGTAGGGTTGTGTAAGTGCCCACAGAAGTCGGTAGGAGTCTGTGGGATTCTGTAAGGTTCCGGAGGGTTCTGCAGGGTTCCGTAGGGACCCGTAGAGTTCCGTAGTGGCTGGTAACGTTCCGTAGGTCCCTGTGGGGTTCTGTATGGACCTGTAGGGTTCCGTAGGGGCCTGCAGGGTTCCGTAAGTGCCCGCAGGTGTCTGTAGGGTTCCGTAGGGGTCTGTAGGGTTCTGTAGGCACCTGCAGTGTTCTGTAGGAGCCCATAGGGTTTTAGTGAGGTTCCGTTGTGTTGCTAAGGGTCTTGTAGAGTGCTGTCGGGTCCTGGAGTATTCTGTAGGGTTCCAGAGGGCCTCGTAGGGTTCCATCGAAATCTATAGGGTTCCCTAGGGGCCCATAGAGTCCCGTAGATTTCCGTAGGGACCTGTAGGGTTGTGTAAGTGCCCGCTGAAGTCGGTAGGAGTCTGTGGGATTCTGTAAGGTTCCGGAGGGTTGTGCAGGGTTCTGTAGGGACCCGTAGAGTTCCGTAGTGGCTGGTAACGTTCCGTAGGTCCCTGTGGGGTTCTGTATGGACCTGTAGGGTTCCGTAGGGGCCTGCAGGGTTCCGTAAGTGCCCGCAGGTGTCTGTAGGGTTCCGTAGGGGTCTGTAGGGTTCTGTAGGCACCTGCAGTGTTCTGTAGGAGCCCATAGGGTTTTAGTGAGGTTCCGTTGTGTTGCTAAGGGTCTTGTAGAGTGCTGTCGGGTCCTGGAGTATTCTGTAGGGTTCCAGAGGGCCTCGTAGGGTTCCATCGAAATCTGAAGGGTTCCCTAGGGGCCCATAGAGTCCCGTAGATTTCCATAGGGACCTGTAGGGTTGTGTAAGTGCCCGCAGAAGTCGGTAGGAGTCTGTGGGATTCTGTAAGGTTCCGGAGGGTTCTGCAGGGTTCCGTAGGGACCCGTAGAGTTCCGTAGTGGCTGGTAAAGTTCCGTAGGGCCCTGTGGGGTTCTGTATGGACCTGTAGGGTTCCGTAGGGGCCTGCAGGGTTCCGTAAGTGCCCGCAGGTGTCTGTAGGGTTCCGTAGGGGTCTGTAGGGTTCCGTAGGCACCTGCAGTGTTCTGTAGGAGCCCATAGGGTTTTAGTGAGGTTCCGTTGTGTTGCTAAGGGTCTTGTAGAGTGCTGTCGGGTCCTGGAGTATTCTGTAGGGTTCCAGAGGGGCTGGTAGGGTTCCGTCGAAATCTGAAGGGTTCCCTAGGGGCCCGTAGAGTCCCGTAGATTTCCGTAGGGACCTGTAGGGTTGTGTAAGTGCCCGCAGGGGTTGGTAGGAGCTTGTAGGGTGCCATATGTTTCCGGAGGGTTGTGTAGGGTTCCGTAGGGGCCTGTGGTGTTCCCTAGGGGCCTGTAGAGTCTCGTACAGTTCCGTAGGGTCCTGTAGGTTTCCATAAGCGCCCGCAGAGGTCTGAAGGGGCCCGTACTGTTCCGTAAGGATCCATAGGGTTCCGTAGAGCTTCGTAGGTTCCCTAGAGGCCTCTGGAGTACCGCAGGAGCCAGTAGTGTTCCGTAGGGTCCTCTAGGGTTGAGTAAGTGCCCGCAGGAGTCTGTAGGAATCCGTGGGATTCTGTAAGGTTCCGGAGGGTTCTGCAGGGTTCCGTAGGGGCCCCTAGAGTTCCGTAGTGGCTGGTAAAGTTCCCTAGGGCCCTGTACCGTTCCGTAACTGCCTGCAAGGGTCTTTAGGCTTCCGTAGGGGCTGGTAGGGTTCCATAAAGTTCCGTGGGTTCCTGCAGAGTTCTGCAAGTGCCCGCAAGGGCCTGTAGGGGCCCACAGTGTTTCTGTCAGGTTCCGTAGAGTTCCGTAGGGGCCATATTTTTCTGTAGTGGCTGGTAGTATTCTGTAGAGGTCTGTAGGGTTCCGTAGGCACCTGTAGTGTTCTGTAGGAGCCCATAGGGTTTTAGTGAGGTTCCGTTGTGTTGCTAAGGGTCTTGTAGAGTGCTGTCGGGTCCTGGAGTATTCTGTAGGGTTCCAGAGGGCCTCGTAGGGTTCCATCGAAATCTATAGGGTTCCCTAGGGGCCCATAGAGTCCCGTAGATTTCCGTAGGGACCTGTAGGGTTGTGTAAGTGCCCGCAGAAGTCTGTAGGAGTCTGTGGGATTCTGTAAGGTTCCGGAGGGTTCTGCAGGGTTCCGTAGGGACCCGTAGAGTTCCGTAGTGGCTGGTAAAGTTCCGTAGGGCCCTGTGGGGTTCTGTATGGACCTGTAGGGTTCCGTAGGGGCCTGCAGGGTTCCGTAAGTGCCCGCAGGTGTCTGTAGGGTTCCGTAGGCACCTGCAGTGTTCTGTAGGAGCCCATAGGGTTTTAGTGAGGTTCCGTTGTGTTGCTAAGGGTCTTGTAGAGTGCTGTCGGGTCCTGGAGTATTCTGTAGGGTTCCAGAGGGGCTGGTAGGGTTCCGTCGAAATCTGAAGGGTTCCCTAGGGGCCCGTAGAGTCCCGTAGATTTCCGTAGGGGCCTGTAGGGTTGTGTAAGTGCCCGCAGGGGTTGGTAGGAGCTTGTAGGGTGCCATATGTTTCCGGAGGGTTGTGTAGGGTTCCGTAGGGGCCTGTGGTGTTCCCTAGGGGCCTGTAGAGTCTCGTAGAGTTCCGTAGGGTCCTGTAGGTTTCCATAAGCGCCCGCAGAGGTCTGAAGGGGCCCGTACTGTGCGGTAAGGATCCATAGGGTTCCGTAGAGCTTCGTAGGTTCCCTAGAGGCCTCTGGAGTACCGCAGGAGCCAGTAGTGTTCCGTAGGGTCCTCTAGGGTTGAGTAAGTGCCCGCAGGAGTCTGTAGGAATCCGTGGGATTCTGTAAGGTTCTGGAGGGTTCTGCAGGGTTCCGTAGGGGCCCGTAGAGTTCCGTAGTGGCTGGTAAAGTTCCGTAGGTCCCTGTGGGGTTCTGTATGGACCTGTAGGGTTCCGTAGGGGCCTGCAGGGTTCCGTAAGTGCCCGCAGGTGTCTGTAGGGTTCCGTAGGGGTCTGTAGGGTTCCGTAGGCACCTGCAGTGTTCTGTAGGAGCCCATAGGGTTTTAGTGAGGTTCCGTTGTGTTGCTAAGGGTCTTGTAGAGTGCTGTCGGGTCCTGGAGTATTCTGTAGGGTTCCAGAGGGCCTCGTAGGGTTCCATCGAAATCTATAGGGTTCCCTAGGGGCCCATAGAGTCCCGTAGATTTCCGTAGGGACCTGTAGGGTTGTGTAAGTGCCCGCAGAAGTCGGTAGGAGTCTGTGGGATTCTGTAAGGTTCCGGAGGGTTCTGCAGGGTTCCGTAGGGACCCGTAGAGTTCCGTAGTGGCTGGTAACGTTCCGTAGGTCCCTGTGGGGTTCTGTATGGACCTGTAGGGTTCCGTAGGGGCCTGCAGGGTTCCGTAAGTGCCCGCAGGTGTCTGTAGGGTTCCGTAGAGGTCTGTAGGGTTCCGTAGGCACCTGCAGTGTTCTGTAGGAGCCCATAGGGTTTTAGTGAGGTTCCGTTGTGTTGCTAAGGGTCTTGTAGAGTGCTGTCGGGTCCTGGAGTATTCTGTAGGGTTCCAGAGGGGCTGGTAGGGTTCCGTCGAAATCTGAAGGGTTCCCTAGGGGCCCGTAGAGTCCCGTAGATTTCCGTAGGGGCCTGTAGGGTTGTGTAAGTGCCCGCAGGGGTTGGTAGGAGCTTGTAGGGTGCCATATGTTTCCGGAGGGTTGTGTAGGGTTCCGTAGGGGCCTGTGGTGTTCCCTAGGGGCCTGTAGAGTCTCGTACAGTTCCGTAGGGTCCTGTAGGTTTCCATAAGCGCCCGCAGAGGTCTGAAGGGGCCCGTACTGTGCCGTAAGGATCCATAGGGTTCCGTAGAGCTTCATAGGTTCCCTAGAGGCCTCTGGAGTACCGCAGGAGCCAGTAGTGTTCCGTAGGGTCCTCTAGGGTTGAGTAAGTGCCCGCAGGAGTCTGTAGGAATCCGTGGGATTCTGTAAGGTTCTGGAGGGTTCTGCAGGGTTCCGTAGGGGCCCCTAGAGTTCCGTAGTGGCTGGTAAAGTTCCGTAGGTCCCTGTGGGGTTCTGTATGGACCTGTAGGGTTCCGTAGGGGCCTGCAGGGTTCCGGAAGTGCCCGCAGGTGTCTGTAGGGTTCCGTAGGGGTCTGTAGGGTTCCGTAGGCACCTGCAGTGTTCTGTAGGAGCCCATAGGGTTTTAGTGAGGTTCCGTTGTGTTGCTAAGGGTCTTGTAGAGTGCTGTCGGGTCCTGGAGTATTCTGTAGGGTTCCAGAGGGCCTCGTAGGGTTCCATCGAAATCTATAGGGTTCCCTAGGGGCCCATAGAGTCCCGTAGATTTCCGTAGGGACCTGTAGGGTTGTGTAAGTGCCCGCAGAAGTCGGTAGGAGTCTGTGGGATTCTGTAAGGTTCCGGAGGGTTCTGCAGGGTTCCGTAGGGACCCGTAGAGTTCCGTAGTGGCTGGTAACGTTCCGTAGGTCCCTGTGGGGTTCTGTATGGACCTGTAGGGTTCCGTAGGGGCCTGCAGGGTTCCGTAAGTGCCCGCAGGTGTCTGTAGGGTTCCGTAGGGGTCTGTAGGGTTCCGTAGGCACCTGCAGTGTTCTGTAGGAGCCCATAGGGTTTTAGTGAGGTTCCGTTGTGTTGCTAAGGGTCTTGTAGAGTGCTGTCGGGTCCTGGAGTATTCTGTAGGGTTCCAGAGGGCCTCGTAGGGTTCCATCGAAATCTATAGGGTTCCCTAGGGGCCCGTAGAGTCCCGTAGATTTCCGTAGGGACCTGTAGGGTTGTGTAAGTGCCCGCAGGGGTTGGTAGGAGCTTGTAGGGTGCCATATGTTTCCGGAGGGTTGTGTAGGGTTCCGTAGGGGCCTGTGGTGTTCCCTAGGGGCCTGTAGAGTCTCGTACAGTTCCGTAGGGTCCTGTAGGTTTCCATAAGCGCCCGCAGAGGTCTGAAGGGGCCCGTACTGTGCCGTAAGGATCCATAGGGTTCCGTAGAGCTTCGTAGGTTCCCTAGAGGCCTCTGGAGTACCGCAGGAGCCAGTAGTGTTCCGTAGGGTCCTCTAGGGTTGAGTAAGTGCCCGCAGGAGTCTGTAGGAATCCGTGGGATTCTGTAAGGTTCTGGAGGGTTCTGCAGGGTTCCGTAGGGGCCCCTAGAGTTCCGTAGTGGCTGGTAAAGTTCCCTAGGGCCCTGTACCGTTCCGTAACTGCCTGCAAGGGTCTTTAGGCTTCCGTAGGGGCTGGTAGGGTTCCATAAAGTTCCGTGGGTTCCTGCAGAGTTCTGCAAGTGCCCGCAAGGGCCTGTAGGGGCCCACAGTGTTTCTGTCAGGTTCCGTAGAGTTCCGTAGGGGCCATATTTTTCTGTAGTGGCTGGTAGTATTCTGTAGAGGTCTGTAGGGTTCCGTAGGCACCTGTAGTGTTCTGTAGGAGCCCATAGGGTTTTAGTGAGGTTCCGTTGTGTTGCTAAGGGTCTTGTAGAGTGCTGTCGGGTCCTGGAGTATTCTGTAGGGTTCCAGAGGGCCTCGTAGGGTTCCATCGAAATCTATAGGGTTCCCTAGGGGCCCATAGAGTCCCGTAGATTTCCGTAGGGACCTGTAGGGTTGTGTAAGTGCCCGCAGAAGTCTGTAGGAGTCTGTGGGATTCTGTAAGGTTCCGGAGGGTTCTGCAGGGTTCCGTAGGGACCCGTAGAGTTCCGTAGTGGCTGGTAAAGTTCCGTAGGGCCCTGTGGGGTTCTGTATGGACCTGTAGGGTTCCGTAGGGGCCTGCAGGGTTCCGTAAGTGCCCGCAGGTGTCTGTAGGGTTCCGTAGGCACCTGCAGTGTTCTGTAGGAGCCCATAGGGTTTTAGTGAGGTTCCGTTGTGTTGCTAAGGGTCTTGTAGAGTGCTGTCGGGTCCTGGAGTATTCTGTAGGGTTCCAGAGGGGCTGGTAGGGTTCCGTCGAAATCTGAAGGGTTCCCTAGGGGCCCGTAGAGTCCCGTAGATTTCCGTAGGGGCCTGTAGGGTTGTGTAAGTGCCCGCAGGGGTTGGTAGGAGCTTGTAGGGTGCCATATGTTTCCGGAGGGTTGTGTAGGGTTCCGTAGGGGCCTGTGGTGTTCCCTAGGGGCCTGTAGAGTCTCGTAGAGTTCCGTAGGGTCCTGTAGGTTTCCATAAGCGCCCGCAGAGGTCTGAAGTGGCCCGTACTGTGCCGTAAGGATCCATAGGGTTCCGTAGAGCTTCGTAGGTTCCCTAGAGGCCTGTGGAGTACCGCAGGAGCCAGTAGTGTTCCGTAGGGTCCTCTAGGGTTGAGTAAGTGCCCGCAGGAGTCTGTAGGAATCCGTGGGATTCTGTAAGGTTCTGGAGGGTTCTGCAGGGTTCCGTAAGTGCCCGCAGGTGTCTGTAGGGTTCCATAGGGGTCTGTAGGGTTCCGTAGGCACCTGCAGTGTTCTGTAGGAGCCCATAGGGTTTTAGTGAGGTTCCGTTGTGTTGCTAAGGGTCTTGTAGAGTGCTGTCGGGTCCTGGAGTATTCTGTAGGGTTCCAGAGGGCCTCGTAGGGTTCCATCGAAATCTATAGGGTTCCCTAGGGGCCCATAGAGTCCCGTAGATTTCCGTAGGGACCTGTAGGGTTGTGTAAGTGCCCGCAGAAGTCGGTAGGAGTCTGTGGGATTCTGTAAGGTTGCGGAGGGTTCTGCAGGGTTCCGTAGGGACCCGTAGAGTTCCGTAGTGGCTGGTAACGTTCCGTAGGTCCCTGTGGGGTTCTGTATGGACCTGTAGGGTTCCGTAGGGGCCTGCAGGGTTCCGTAAGTGCCCGCAGGTGTCTGTAGGGTTCCGTAGAGGTCTGTAGGTTTCCGTAGGCACCTGCAGTGTTCTGTAGGAGCCCATAGGGTTTTAGTGAGGTTCCGTTGTGTTGCTAAGGGTCTTGTAGAGTGCTGTCGGGTCCTGGAGTATTCTGTAGGGTTCCAGAGGGCCTCGTAGGGTTCCATCGAAATCTATAGGGTTCCCTAGGGGCCCATAGAGTCCCGTAGATTTCCGTAGGGACCTGTAGGGTTGTGTAAGTGCCCGCAGAAGTCGGTAGGAGTCTGTGGGATTCTGTAAGGTTCCGGAGGGTTCTGCAGGGTTCCGTAGGGACCCGTAGAGTTCCGTAGTGGCTGGTAACGTTCCGTAGGTCCCTGTGGGGTTCTGTATGGACCTGTAGGGTTCCGTAGGGGCCTGCAGGGTTCCGTAAGTGCCCGCAGGTGTCTGTAGGGTTCCGTAGGGGTCTGTAGGGTTCCGTAGGCACCTGCAGTGTTCTGTAGGAGCCCATAGGGTTTTAGTGAGGTTCCGTTGTGTTGCTAAGGGTCTTGTAGAGTGCTGTCGGGTCCTGGAGTATTCTGTAGGGTTCCAGAGGGGCTGGTAGGGTTCCGTCGAAATCTGAAGGGTTCCCTAGGGGCCCGTAGAGTCCCGTAGATTTCCGTAGGGACCTGTAGGGTTGTGTAAGTGCCCGCAGGGGTTGGTAAGAGCTTGTAGGGTGCCATATGTTTCCGGAGGGTTGTGTAGGGTTCCGTAGGGGCCTGTGGTGTTCCCTAGGGGCCTGTAGAGTCTCGTAGAGTTCCGTAGGGTCCTGTAGGTTTCCATAAGCGCCCGCAGAGGTCTGAAGGGGCCCGTACTGTGCGGTAAGGATCCATAGGGTTCCGTAGAGCTTCGTAGGTTCCCTAGAGGCCTCTGGAGTACCGCAGGAGCCAGTAGTGTTCCGTAGGGTCCTCTAGGGTTGAGTAAGTGCCCGCAGGAGTCTGTAGGAATCCGTGGGATTCTGTAAGGTTCTGGAGGGTTCTGCAGGGTTCCGTAGGGGCCCGTAGAGTTCCGTAGTGGCTGGTAAAGTTCCGTAGGTCCCTGTGGGGTTCTGTATGGACCTGTAGGGTTCCGTAGGGGCCTGCAGGGTTCCGTAAGTGCCCGCAGGTGTCTGTAGGGTTCCGTAGGGGTCTGTAGGGTTCCGTAGGCACCTGCAGTGTTCTGTAGGAGCCCATAGGGTTTTAGTGAGGTTCCGTTGTGTTGCTAAGGGTCTTGTAGAGTGCTGTCGGGTCCTGGAGTATTCTGTAGGGTTCCAGAGGGCCTCGTAGGGTTCCATCGAAATCTATAGGGTTCCCTAGGGGCCCATAGAGTCCCGTAGATTTCCGTAGGGACCTGTAGGGTTGTGTAAGTGCCCGCAGAAGTCGGTAGGAGTCTGTGGGATTCTGTAAGGTTCCGGAGGGTTCTGCAGGGTTCCGTAGGGACCCGTAGAGTTCCGTAGTGGCTGGTAACGTTCCGTAGGTCCCTGTGGGGTTCTGTATGGACCTGTAGGGTTCCGTAGGGGCCTGCAGGGTTCCGTAAGTGCCCGCAGGTGTCTGTAGGGTTCCGTAGAGGTCTGTAGGGTTCCGTAGGCACCTGCAGTGTTCTGTAGGAGCCCATAGGGTTTTAGTGAGGTTCCGTTGTGTTGCTAAGGGTCTTGTAGAGTGCTGTCGGGTCCTGGAGTATTCTGTAGGGTTCCAGAGGGGCTGGTAGGGTTCCGTCGAAATCTGAAGGGTTCCCTAGGGGCCCGTAGAGTCCCGTAGATTTCCGTAGGGGCCTGTAGGGTTGTGTAAGTGCCCGCAGGGGTTGGTAGGAGCTTGTAGGGTGCCATATGTTTCCGGAGGGTTGTGTAGGGTTCCGTAGGGGCCTGTGGTGTTCCCTAGGGGCCTGTAGAGTCTCGTACAGTTCCGTAGGGTCCTGTAGGTTTCCATAAGCGCCCGCAGAGGTCTGAAGGGGCCCGTACTGTGCCGTAAGGATCCATAGGGTTCCGTAGAGCTTCATAGGTTCCCTAGAGGCCTCTGGAGTACCGCAGGAGCCAGTAGTGTTCCGTAGGGTCCTCTAGGGTTGAGTAAGTGCCCGCAGGAGTCTGTAGGAATCCGTGGGATTCTGTAAGGTTCTGGAGGGTTCTGCAGGGTTCCGTAGGGGCCCCTAGAGTTCCGTAGTGGCTGGTAAAGTTCCGTAGGTCCCTGTGGGGTTCTGTATGGACCTGTAGGGTTCCGTAGGGGCCTGCAGGGTTCCGGAAGTGCCCGCAGGTGTCTGTAGGGTTCCGTAGGGGTCTGTAGGGTTCCGTAGGCACCTGCAGTGTTCTGTAGGAGCCCATAGGGTTTTAGTGAGGTTCCGTTGTGTTGCTAAGGGTCTTGTAGAGTGCTGTCGGGTCCTGGAGTATTCTGTAGGGTTCCAGAGGGCCTCGTAGGGTTCCATCGAAATCTATAGGGTTCCCTAGGGGCCCATAGAGTCCCGTAGATTTCCGTAGGGACCTGTAGGGTTGTGTAAGTGCCCGCAGAAGTCGGTAGGAGTCTGTGGGATTCTGTAAGGTTCCGGAGGGTTCTGCAGGGTTCCGTAGGGACCCGTAGAGTTCCGTAGTGGCTGGTAACGTTCCGTAGGTCCCTGTGGGGTTCTGTATGGACCTGTAGGGTTCCGTAGGGGCCTGCAGGGTTCCGTAAGTGCCCGCAGGTGTCTGTAGGGTTCCGTAGGGGTCTGTAGGGTTCCGTAGGCACCTGTAGTGTTCTGTAGGAGCCCATAGGGTTTTAGTGAGGTTCCGTTGTGTTGCTAAGGGTCTTGTAGAGTGCTGTCGGGTCCTGGAGTATTCTGTAGGGTTCCAGAGGGCCTCGTAGGGTTCCATCGAAATCTATAGGGTTCCCTAGGGGCCCATAGAGTCCCGTAGATTTCCGTAGGGACCTGTAGGGTTGTGTAAGTGCCCGCAGAAGTCTGTAGGAGTCTGTGGGATTCTGTAAGGTTCCGGAGGGTTCTGCAGGGTTCCGTAGGGACCCGTAGAGTTCCGTAGTGGCTGGTAAAGTTCCGTAGGGCCCTGTGGGGTTCTGTATGGACCTGTAGGGTTCCGTAGGGGCCTGCAGGGTTCCGTAAGTGCCCGCAGGTGTCTGTAGGGTTCCGTAGGAACCTGCAGTGTTCTGTAGGAGCCCATAGGGTTTTAGTGAGGTTCCGTTGTGTTGCTAAGGGTCTTGTAGAGTGCTGTCGGGTCCTGGAGTATTCTGTAGGGTTCCAGAGGGGCTGGTAGGGTTCCGTCGAAATCTGAAGGGTTCCCTAGGGGCCCGTAGAGTCCCGTAGATTTCCGTAGGGGCCTGTAGGGTTGTGTAAGTGCCCGCAGGGGTTGGTAGGAGCTTGTAGGGTGCCATATGTTTCCGGAGGGTTGTGTAGGGTTCCGTAGGGGCCTGTGGTGTTCCCTAGGGGCCTGTAGAGTCTCGTAGAGTTCCGTAGGGTCCTGTAGGTTTCCATAAGCGCCCGCAGAGGTCTGAAGGGGCCCGTACTGTGCCGTAAGGATCCATAGGGTTCCGTAGAGCTTCGTAGGTTCCCTAGAGGCCTGTGGAGTACCGCAGGAGCCAGTAGTGTTCCGTAGGGTCCTCTAGGGTTGAGTAAGTGCCCGCAGGAGTCTGTAGGAATCCGTGGGATTCTGTAAGGTTCTGGAGGGTTCTGCAGGGTTCCGTAAGTGCCCGCAGGTGTCTGTAGGGTTCCGTAGGGGTCTGTAGGGTTCCGTAGGCACCTGCAGTGTTCTGTAGGAGCCCATAGGGTTTTAGTGAGGTTCCGTTGTGTTGCTAAGGGTCTTGTAGAGTGCTGTTGGGTCCTGGAGTATTCTGTAGGGTTCCAGAGGGCCTCGTAGGGTTCCATCGAAATCTATAGGGTTCCCTAGGGGCCCATAGAGTCCCGTAGATTTCCGTAGGGACCTGTAGGGTTGTGTAAGTGCCCGCAGAAGTCGGTAGGAGTCTGTGGGATTCTGTAAGGTTCCGGAGGGTTCTGCAGGGTTCCGTAGGGACCCGTAGAGTTCCGTAGTGGCTGGTAACGTTCCGTAGGTCCCTGTGGGGTTCTGTATGGACCTGTAGGGTTCCGTAGGGGCCTGCAGGGTTCCGTAAGTGCCCGCAGGTGTCTGTAGGGTTCCGTAGAGGTCTGTAGGTTTCCGTAGGCACCTGCAGTGTTCTGTAGGAGCCCATAGGGTTTTAGTGAGGTTCCGTTGTGTTGCTAAGGGTCTTGTAGAGTGCTGTCGGGTCCTGGAGTATTCTGTAGGGTTCCAGAGGGCCTCGTAGGGTTCCATCGAAATCTATAGGGTTCCCTAGGGGCCCATAGAGTCCCGTAGATTTCCGTAGGGACCTGTAGGGTTGTGTAAGTGCCCGCAGAAGTCGGTAGGAGTCTGTGGGATTCTGTAAGGTTCCGGAGGGTTCTGCAGGGTTCCGTAGGGACCCGTAGAGTTCCGTAGTGGCTGGTAACGTTCCGTAGGTCCCTGTGGGGTTCTGTATGGACCTGTAGGGTTCCGTAGGGGCCTGCAGGGTTCCGTAAGTGCCCGCAGGTGTCTGTAGGGTTCCGTAGGGGTCTGTAGGGTTCCGTAGGCACCTGCAGTGTTCTGTAGGAGCCCATAGGGTTTTAGTGAGGTTCCGTTGTGTTGCTAAGGGTCTTGTAGAGTGCTGTCGGGTCCTGGAGTATTCTGTAGGGTTCCAGAGGGGCTGGTAGGGTTCCGTCGAAATCTGAAGGGTTCCCTAGGGGCCCGTAGAGTCCCGTAGATTTCCGTAGGGACCTGTAGGGTTGTGTAAGTGCCCGCAGGGGTTGGTAGGAGCTTGTAGGGTGCCATATGTTTCCGGAGGGTTGTGTAGGGTTCCGTAGGGGCCTGTGGTGTTCCCTAGGGGCCTGTAGAGTCTCGTAGAGTTCCGTAGGGTCCTGTAGGTTTCCATAAGCGCCCGCAAAGGTCTGAAGGGGCCCGTACTGTGCCGTAAGGATCCATAGGGTTCCGTAGAGCTTCGTAGGTTCCCTAGAGGCCTCTGGAGTACCGCAGGAGCCAGTAGTGTTCCGTAGGGTCCTCTAGGGTTGAGTAAGTGCCCGCAGGAGTCTGTAGGAATCCGTGGGATTCTGTAAGGTTCTGGAGGGTTCTGCAGGGTACCGTAGGGACCCGTAGAGTTCCGTAGTGGCTGGTAACGTTCCGTAGGTCCCTGTGGGGTTCTGTATGGACCTGTAGGGTTCCGTAGGGGCCTGCAGGGTTCCGTAAGTGCCCGCAGGTGTCTGTAGGGTTCCGTAGGGGTCTGTAGGGTTCCGTAGGCACCTGCAGTGTTCTGTAGGAGCCCATAGGGTTTTAGTGAGGTTCCGTTGTGTTGCTAAGGGTCTTGTAGAGTGCTGTCGGGTCCTGGAGTATTCTGTAGGGTTCCAGAGGGCCTCGTAGGGTTCCATCGAAATCTATAGGGTTCCCTAGGGGCCCATAGAGTCCCGTAGATTTCCGTAGGGACCTGTAGGGTTGTGTAAGTGCCCGCAGAAGTCGGTAGGAGTCTGTGGGATTCTGTAAGGTTCCGGAGTTTTCTGCAGGGTTCCGTAGGGACCCGTAGAGTTCCGTAGTGGCTGGTAAAGTTCCGTAGGGCCCTGTGGGGTTCTGTATGGACCTGTAGGGTTCCGTAGGGGCCTGCAGGGTTCCGTAAGTGCCCGCAGGTGTCTGTAGGGTTCCGTAGGCACCTGCAGTGTTCTGTAGGAGCCCATAGGGTTTTAGTGAGGTTCCGTTGTGTTGCTAAGGGTCTTGTAGAGTGCTGTCGGGTCCTGGAGTATTCTGTAGGGTTCCAGAGGAGCTGGTAGGGTTCCGTCGAAATCTGAAGGGTTCCCTAGGGGCCCGTAGAGTCCCGTAGATTTCCGTAGGGGCCTGTAGGGTTGTGTAAGTGCCCGCAGGGGTTGGTAGGAGCTTGTAGGGTGCCATATGTTTCCGGAGGGTTGTGTAGGGTTCCGTAGGGGCCTGTGGTGTTCCCTAGGGGCCTGTAGAGTCTCGTAGAGTTCCGTAGGGTCCTGTAGGTTTCCATAAGCGCCCGCAGAGGTCTGAAGTGGCCCGTACTGTGCCGTAAGGATCCATAGGGTTCCGTAGAGCTTCGTAGGTTCCCTAGAGGCCTGTGGAGTACCGCAGGAGCCAGTAGTGTTCCGTAGGGTCCTCTAGGGTTGAGTAAGTGCCCGCAGGAGTCTGTAGGAATCCGTGGGATTCTGTAAGGTTCTGGAGGGTTCTGCAGGGTTCCGTAAGTGCCCGCAGGTGTCTGTAGGGTTCCGTAGGGGTCTGTAGGGTTCCGTAGGCACCTGCAGTGTTCTGTAGGAGCCCATAGGGTTTTAGTGAGGTTCCGTTGTGTTGCTAAGGGTCTTGTAGAGTGCTGTCGGGTCCTGGAGTATTCTGTAGGGTTCCAGAGGGCCTCGTAGGGTTCCATCGAAATCTATAGGGTTCCCTAGGGGCCCATAGAGTCCCGTAGATTTCCGTAGGGACCTGTAGGGTTGTGTAAGTGCCCGCAGAAGTCGGTAGGAGTCTGTGGGATTCTGTAAGGTTCCGGAGGGTTCTGCAGGGTTCCGTAGGGACCCGTAGAGTTCCGTAGTGGCTGGTAACGTTCCGTAGGTCCCTGTGGGGTTCTGTATGGACCTGTAGGGTTCCGTAGGGGCCTGCAGGGTTCCGTAAGTGCCCGCAGGTGTCTGTAGGGTTCCGTAGGGGTCTGTAGGGTTCCGTAGGCACCTGCAGTGTTCTGTAGGAGCCCATAGGGTTTTAGTGAGGTTCCGTTGTGTTGCTAAGGGTCTTGTAGAGTGCTGTCGGGTCCTGGAGTATTCTGTAGGGTTCCAGAGGGCCTCGTAGGGTTCCATCGAAATCTATAGGGTTCCCTAGGGGCCCATAGAGTCCCGTAGATTTCCGTAGGGACCTGTAGGGTTGTGTAAGTGCCCGCAGAAGTCGGTAGGAGTCTGTGGGATTCTGTAAGGTTCCGGAGTTTTCTGCAGGGTTCCGTAGGGACCCGTAGAGTTCCGTAGTGGCTGGTAAAGTTCCGTAGGGCCCTGTGGGGTTCTGTATGGACCTGTAGGGTTCCGTAGGGGCCTGCAGGGTTCCGTAAGTGCCCGCAGGTGTCTGTAGGGTTCCGTAGGCACCTGCAGTGTTCTGTAGGAGCCCATAGGGTTTTAGTGAGGTTCCGTTGTGTTGCTAAGGGTCTTGTAGAGTGCTGTCGGGTCCTGGAGTATTCTGTAGGGTTCCAGAGGAGCTGGTAGGGTTCCGTCGAAATCTGAAGGGTTCCCTAGGGGCCCGTAGAGTCCCGTAGATTTCCGTAGGGGCCTGTAGGGTTGTGTAAGTGCCCGCAGGGGTTGGTAGGAGCTTGTAGGGTGCCATATGTTTCCGGAGGGTTGTGTAGGGTTCCGTAGGGGCCTGTGGTGTTCCCTAGGGGCCTGTAGAGTCTCGTAGAGTTCCGTAGGGTCCTGTAGGTTTCCATAAGCGCCCGCAGAGGTCTGAAGTGGCCCGTACTGTGCCGTAAGGATCCATAGGGTTCCGTAGAGCTTCGTAGGTTCCCTAGAGGCCTCTGGAGTACCGCAGGAGCCAGTAGTGTTCCGTAGGGTCCTCTAGGGTTGAGTAAGTGCCCGCAGGAGTCTGTAGGAATCCGTGGGATTCTGTAAGGTTCTGGAGGGTTCTGCAGGGTTCCGTAAGTGCCCGCAGGTGTCTGTAGGGTTCCGTAGGGGTCTGTAGGGTTCCGTAGGCACCTGCAGTGTTCTGTAGGAGCCCATAGGGTTTTAGTGAGGTTCCGTTGTGTTGCTAAGGGTCTTGTAGAGTGCTGTCGGGTCCTGGAGTATTCTGTAGGGTTCCAGAGGGCCTCGTAGGGTTCCATCGAAATCTATAGGGTTCCCTAGGGGCCCATAGAGTCCCGTAGATTTCCGTAGGGACCTGTAGGGTTGTGTAAGTGCCCGCAGAAGTCGGTAGGAGTCTGTGGGATTCTGTAAGGTTCCGGAGGGTTCTGCAGGGTTCCGTAGGGACCTGTAGAGTTCCGTAGTGGCTGGTAACGTTCCGTAGGTCCCTGTGGGGTTCTGTATGGACCTGTAGGGTTCCGTAGGGGCCTGCAGGGTTCCGTAAGTGCCCGCAGGTGTCTGTAGGGTTCCGTAGAGGTCTGTAGGTTTCCGTAGGCACCTGCAGTGTTCTGTAGGAGCCCATAGGGTTTTAGTGAGGTTCCGTTGTGTTGCTAAGGGTCTTGTAGAGTGCTGTCGGGTCCTGGAGTATTCTGTAGGGTTCCAGAGGGCCTCGTAGGGTTCCATCGAAATCTATAGGGTTCCCTAGGGGCCCATAGAGTCCCGTAGATTTCCGTAGGGACCTGTAGGGTTGTGTAAGTGCCCGCAGAAGTCGGTAGGAGTCTGTGGGATTCTGTAAGGTTCCGGAGGGTTCTGCAGGGTTCCGTAGGGACCCGTAGAGTTCCATAGTGGCTGGTAACGTTCCGTAGGTCCCTGTGGGGTTCTGTATGGACCTGTAGGGTTCCGTAGGGGCCTGCAGGGTTCCGTAAGTGCCCGCAGGTGTCTGTAGGGTTCCGTAGGGGTCTGTAGGGTTCCGTAGGCACCTGCAGTGTTCTGTAGGAGCCCATAGGGTTTTAGTGAGGTTCCGTTGTGTTGCTAAGGGTCTTGTAGAGTGCTGTCGGGTCCTGGAGTATTCTGTAGGGTTCCAGAGGGGCTGGTAGGGTTCCGTCGAAATCTGAAGGGTTCCCTAGGGGCCCGTAGAGTCCCGTAGATTTCCGTAGGGACCTGTAGGGTTGTGTAAGTGCCCGCAGGGGTTGGTAGGAGCTTGTAGGGTGCCATATGTTTCCGGAGGGTTCTGCAGGGTTCCGTAGGGACCCGTAGAGTTCCGTAGTGGCTGGTAACGTTCCGTAGGTCCCTGTGGGGTTCTGTATGGACCTGTAGGGTTCCGTAGGGGCCTGCAGGGTTCCGTAAGTGCCCGCAGGTGTCTGTAGGGTTCCGTAGGGGTCTGTAGGGTTCCGTAGGCACCTGCAGTGTTCTGTAGGAGCCCATAGGGTTTTAGTGAGGTTCCGTTGTGTTGCTAAGGGTCTTGTAGAGTGCTGTCGGGTCCTGGAGTATTCTGTAGGGTTCCAGAGGGCCTCGTAGGGTTCCATCGAAATCTATAGGGTTCCCTAGGGGCCCATAGAGTCCCGTAGATTTCCGTAGGGACCTGTAGGGTTGTGTAAGTGCCCGCAGAAGTCGGTAGGAGTCTGTGGGATTCTGTAAGGTTCCGGAGGGTTCTGCAGGGTTCCGTAGGGACCCGTAGAGTTCCGTAGTGGCTGGTAACGTTCCGTAGGTCCCTGTGGGGTTCTGTATGGACCTGTAGGGTTCCGTAGGGGCCTGCAGGGTTCCGTAAGTGCCCGCAGGTGTCTGTAGGGTTCCGTAGGGGTCTGTAGGGTTCCGTAGGCACCTGCAGTGTTCTGTAGGAGCCCATAGGGTTTTAGTGAGGTTCCGTTGTGTTGCTAAGGGTCTTGTAGAGTGCTGTCGGGTCCTGGAGTATTCTGTAGGGTTCCAGAGGGCCTCGTAGGGTTCCATCGAAATCTATAGGGTTCCCTAGGGGCCCATAGAGTCCCGTAGATTTCCGTAGGGACCTGTAGGGTTGTGTAAGTGCCCGCAGAAGTCGGTAGGAGTCTGTGGGATTCTGTAAGGTTCCGGAGGGTTCTGCAGGGTTCCGTAGGGACCCGTAGAGTTCCGTAGTGGCTGGTAACGTTCCGTAGGTCCCTGTGGGGTTCTGTATGGACCTGTAGGGTTCCGTAGGGGCCTGCAGGGTTCCGTAAGTGCCCGCCGGTGTCTGTAGGGTTCCGTAGGGGTCTGTAGGGTTCCGTAGGCACCTGCAGTGTTCTGTAGGAGCCCATAGGGTTTTAGTGAGGTTCCGTTGTGTTGCTAAGGGTCTTGTAGAGTGCTGTCGGGTCCTGGAGTATTCTGTAGGGTTCCAGAGGGGCTGGTAGGGTTCCGTCGAAATCTGAAGGGTTCCCTAGGGGCCCGTAGAGTCCCGTAGATTTCCGTAGGGGCCTGTAGGGTTGTGTAAGTGCCTGCAGGGGTTGGTAGGAGCTTGTAGGGTGCCATATGTTTCCGGAGGGTTGTGTAGGGTTCCGTAGGGGACTGTGGTGTTCCCTAGGGGCCTGTAGAGTCTCGTAGAGTTCCGTAGGGTCCTGTAGGTTTCCATAAGCGCCCGCAAAGGTCTAAAGGGGCCCGTACTGTGCCGTAAGGATCCATAGGGTTCCGTAGAGCTTCGTAGGTTCCCTAGAGGCCTCTGGAGTACCGCAGGAGCCAGTAGTGTTCCGTAGGTTCCTCTAGGGTTGAGTAAGTGCCCGCAGGAGTCTGTAGGAATCCGTGGGATTCTGTAAGGTTCTGGAGGGTTCTGCAGGGTTCCGTAGGGGCCTGTAGAGTTCCGTAGTGGCTGGTAAAGTTCCGTAGGTCCCTGTGGGGTTCTGTATGGACCTGTAGGGTTCCGTAGGGGCCTGCAGGGTTCCGTAAGTGCCCGCAGGTGTCTGTAGGGTTCCGTAGGGGTCTGTAGGGTTCCGTAGGCACCTGCAGTGTTCTGTAGGAGCCCATAGGGTTTTAGTGAGGTTCCGTTGTGTTGCTAAGGGTCTTGTAGAGTGCTGTCGGGTCCTGGAGTATTCTGTAGGGTTCCAGAGGGCCTCGTAGGGTTCCATCGAAATCTATAGGGTTCCCTAGGGGCCCATAGAGTCCCGTAGATTTCCGTAGGGACCTGTAGGGTTGTGTAAGTGCCCGCAGAAGTCGGTAGGAGTCTGTGGGATTCTGTAAGGTTCCGGAGGGTTCTGCAGGGTTCCGTAGGGACCCGTAGAGTTCCGTAGTGGCTGGTAACGTTCCGTAGGTCCCTGTGGGGTTCTGTATGGACCTGTAGGGTTCCGTAGGGGCCTGCAGGGTTCCGTAAGTGCCCGCCGGTGTCTGTAGGGTTCCGTAGGGGTCTGTAGGGTTCCGTAGGCACCTGCAGTGTTCTGTAGGAGCCCATAGGGTTTTAGTGAGGTTCCGTTGTGTTGCTAAGGGTCTTGTAGAGTGCTGTCGGGTCCTGGAGTATTCTGTAGGGTTCCAGAGGGCCTCGTAGGGTTCCATCGAAATCTATAGGGTTCCCTAGGGGCCCATAGAGTCCCGTAGATTTCCGTAGGGACCTGTAGGGTTGTGTAAGTGCCCGCAGAAGTCGGTAGGAGTCTGTGGGATTCTGTAAGGTTCCGGAGGGTTCTGCAGGGTTCCGTAGGGACCCGTAGAGTTCCGTAGTGGCTGGTAACGTTCCGTAGGTCCCTGTGGGGTTCTGTATGGACCTGTAGGGTTCCGTAGGGGCCTGCAGGGTTCCGTAAGTGCCCGCAGGTGTCTGTAGGGTTCCGTAGGGGTCTGTAGGGTTCCGTAGGCACCTGCAGTGTTCTGTAGGAGCCCATAGGGTTTTAGTGAGGTTCCGTTGTGTTGCTAAGGGTCTTGTAGAGTGCTGTCGGGTCCTGGAGTATTCTGTAGGGTTCCAGAGGGCCTCGTAGGGTTCCATCGAAATCTATAGGGTTCCCTAGGGGCCCATAGAGTCCCGTAGATTTCCGTAGGGACCTGTAGGGTTGTGTAAGTGCCCGCAGAAGTCGGTAGGAGTCTGTGGGATTCTGTAAGGTTCCGGAGGGTTCTGCAGGGTTCCGTAGGGACCCGTAGAGTTCCGTAGTGGCTGGTAACGTTCCGTAGGTCCCTGTGGGGTTCTGTATGGACCTGTAGGGTTCCGTAGGGGCCTGCAGGGTTCCGTAAGTGCCCGCAGGTGTCTGTAGGGTTCCGTAGGGGTCTGTAGGGTTCCGTAGGCACCTGCAGTGTTCTGTAGGAGCCCATAGGGTTTTAGTGAGGTTCCGTTGTGTTGCTAAGGGTCTTGTAGAGTGCTGTCGGGTCCTGGAGTATTCTGTAGGGTTCCAGAGGGCCTCGTAGGGTTCCGTCGAAATCTATAGGGTTCCCTAGGGGCCCATAGAGTCCCGTAGATTTCCGTAGGGGCCTGTAGGGTTGTGTAAGTGCCCGCAGGGGTTGGTAGGAGCTTGTAGGGTGCCATATGTTTCCGGAGGGTTGTGTAGGGTTCCGTAGGGGCCTGTGGTGTTCCCTAGGGGCCTGTAGAGTCTCGTAGAGTTCCGTAGGGTCCTGTAGGTTTCCATAAGCGCCCGCAGAGGTCTGAAGGGGCCCGTACTGTGCCGTAAGGATCCATAGGGTTCCGTAGAGCTTCGTAGGTTCCCTAGAGGCCTCTGGAGTACCGCAGGAGCCAGTAGTGTTCCGTAGGGTCCTCTAGGGTTGAGTAAGTGCCCGCAGGAGTCTGTAGGAATCCGTGGGATTCTGTAAGGTTCTGGAGGGTTCTGCAGGGTTCCGTAGGGGCCTGTAGAGTTCCGTAGTGGCTGGTAAAGTTCCGTAGGTCCCTGTGGGGTTCTGTATGGACCTGTAGGGTTCCGTAGGGGCCTGCAGGGTTCCGTAAGTGCCCGCAGGTGTCTGTAGGGTTCCGTAGGGGTCTGTAGGGTTCCGTAGGCACCTGCAGTGTTCTGTAGGAGCCCATAGGGTTTTAGTGAGGTTCCGTTGTGTTGCTAAGGGTCTTGTAGAGTGCTGTCGGGTCCTGGAGTATTCTGTAGGGTTCCAGAGGGCCTCGTAGGGTTCCATCGAAATCTATAGGGTTCCCTAGGGGCCCATAGAGTCCCGTAGATTTCCGTAGGGACCTGTAGGGTTGTGTAAGTGCCCGCAGAAGTCGGTAGGAGTCTGTGGGATTCTGTAAGGTTCCGGAGGGTTCTGCAGGGTTCCGTAGGGACCCGTAGAGTTCCGTAGTGGCTGGTAACGTTCCGTAGGTCCCTTTGGGGTTCTGTATGGACCTGTAGGGTTCCGTAGGGGCCTGCAGGGTTCCGTAAGTGCCCGCAGGTGTCTGTAGGGTTCCGTAGGGGTCTGTAGGGTTCCGTAGGCACCTGCAGTGTTCTGTAGGAGCCCATAGGGTTTTAGTGAGGTTCCGTTGTGTTGCTAAGGGTCTTGTAGAGTGCTGTCGGGTCCTGGAGTATTCTGTAGGGTTCCAGAGGGCCTCATAGGGTTCCATCGAAATCTATAGGGTTCCCTAGGGGCCCATAGAGTCCCGTAGATTTCCGTAGGGACCTGTAGGGTTGTGTAAGTGCCCGCAGAAGTCTGTAGGAGTCTGTCGGATTCTGTAAGGTTCCGGAGGGTTCTGCAGGGTTCCGTAGGGACCCGTAGAGTTCCGTAGTGGCTGGTAACGTTCCGTAGGTCCCTGTGGGGTTCTGTATGGACCTGTAGGGTTCCGTAGGGGCCTGCAGGGTTCCGTAAGTGCCCGCAGGTGTCTGTAGGGTTCCGTAGGGGTCTGTAGGGTTCCGTAGGCACCTGCAGTGTTCTGTAGGAGCCCATAGGGTTTTAGTGAGGTTCCGTTGTGTTGCTAAGGGTCTTGTAGAGTGCTGTCGGGTCCTGGAGTATTCTGTAGGGTTCCAGAGGGCCTCGTAGGGTTCCATCGAAATCTATAGGGTTCCCTAGGGGCCCATAGAGTCCCGTAGATTTCCGTAGGGACCTGTAGGGTTGTGTAAGTGCCCGCAGAAGTCGGTAGGAGTCTGTGGGATTCTGTAAGGTTCCGGAGTTTTCTGCAGGGTTCCGTAGGGACCCGTAGAGTTCCGTAGTGGCTGGTAAAGTTCCGTAGGGCCCTGTGGGGTTCTGTATGGACCTGTAGGGTTCCGTAGGGGCCTGCAGGGTTCCGTAAGTGCCCGCAGGTGTCTGTAGGGTTCCGTAGGCACCTGCAGTGTTCTGTAGGAGCCCATAGGGTTTTAGTGAGGTTCCGTTGTGTTGCTAAGGGTCTTGTAGAGTGCTGTCGGGTCCTGGAGTATTCTGTAGGGTTCCAGAGGAGCTGGTAGGGTTCCGTCGAAATCTGAAGGGTTCCCTAGGGGCCCGTAGAGTCCCGTAGATTTCCGTAGGGGCCTGTAGGGTTGTGTAAGTGCCCGCAGGGGTTGGTAGGAGCTTGTAGGGTGCCATATGTTTCCGGAGGGTTGTGTAGGGTTCCGTAGGGGCCTGTGGTGTTCCCTAGGGGCCTGTAGAGTCTCGTAGAGTTCCGTAGGGTCCTGTAGGTTTCCATAAGCGCCCGCAGAGGTCTGAAGTGGCCCGTACTGTGCCGTAAGGATCCATAGGGTTCCGTAGAGCTTCGTAGGTTCCCTAGAGGCCTGTGGAGTACCGCAGGAGCCAGTAGTGTTCCGTAGGGTCCTCTAGGGTTGAGTAAGTGCCCGCAGGAGTCTGTAGGAATCCGTGGGATTCTGTAAGGTTCTGGAGGGTTCTGCAGGGTTCCGTAAGTGCCCGCAGGTGTCTGTAGGGTTCCGTAGGGGTCTGTAGGGTTCCGTAGGCACCTGCAGTGTTCTGTAGGAGCCCATAGGGTTTTAGTGAGGTTCCGTTGTGTTGCTAAGGGTCTTGTAGAGTGCTGTCGGGTCCTGGAGTATTCTGTAGGGTTCCAGAGGGCCTCGTAGGGTTCCATCGAAATCTATAGGGTTCCCTAGGGGCCCATAGAGTCCCGTAGATTTCCGTAGGGACCTGTAGGGTTGTGTAAGTGCCCGCAGAAGTCGGTAGGAGTCTGTGGGATTCTGTAAGGTTCCGGAGGGTTCTGCAGGGTTCCGTAGGGACCCGTAGAGTTCCGTAGTGGCTGGTAACGTTCCGTAGGTCCCTGTGGGGTTCTGTATGGACCTGTAGGGTTCCGTAGGGGCCTGCAGGGTTCCGTAAGTGCCCGCAGGTGTCTGTAGGGTTCCGTAGAGGTCTGTAGGTTTCCGTAGGCACCTGCAGTGTTCTGTAGGAGCCCATAGGGTTTTAGTGAGGTTCCGTTGTGTTGCTAAGGGTCTTGTAGAGTGCTGTCGGGTCCTGGAGTATTCTGTAGGGTTCCAGAGGGCCTCGTAGGGTTCCATCGAAATCTATAGGGTTCCCTAGGGGCCCATAGAGTCCCGTAGATTTCCGTAGGGACCTGTAGGGTTGTGTAAGTGCCCGCAGAAGTCGGTAGGAGTCTGTGGGATTCTGTAAGGTTCCGGAGGGTTCTGCAGGGTTCCGTAGGGACCCGTAGAGTTCCGTAGTGGCTGGTAACGTTCCGTAGGTCCCTGTGGGGTTCTGTATGGACCTGTAGGGTTCCGTAGGGGCCTGCAGGGTTCCGTAAGTGCCCGCAGGTGTCTGTAGGGTTCCGTAGGGGTCTGTAGGGTTCCGTAGGCACCTGCAGTGTTCTGTAGGAGCCCATAGGGTTTTAGTGAGGTTCCGTTGTGTTGCTAAGGGTCTTGTAGAGTGCTGTCGGGTCCTGGAGTATTCTGTAGGGTTCCAGAGGGCCTCGTAGGGTTCCATCGAAATCTGAAGGGTTCCCTAGGGGCCCGTAGAGTCCTGTAGATTTCCATAGGGACCTGTAGGGTTGTGTAAGTGCCCGCAGAAGTCGGTAGGAGTCTGTGGGATTCTGTAAGGTTCCGGAGGGTTCTGCAGGGTTCCGTAGGGACCCGTAGAGTTCCGTAGTGGCTGGTAAAGTTCCGTAGGGCCCTGTGGGGTTCTGTATGGACCTGTAGGGTTCCGTAGGGGCCTGCAGGGTTCCGTAAGTGCCCGCAGGTGTCTGTAGGGTTCCGTAGGGGTCTGTAGGGTTCCGTAGGCACCTGCAGTGTTCTGTAGGAGCCCATAGGGTTTTAGTGAGGTTCCGTTGTGTTGCTAAGGGTCTTGTAGAGTGCTGTCGGGTCCTGGAGTATTCTGTAGGGTTCCAGAGGGCCTCATAGGGTTCCATCGAAATCTATAGGGTTCCCTAGGGGCCCATAGAGTCCCGTAGATTTCCGTAGGGACCTGTAGGGTTGTGTAAGTGCCCGCAGAAGTCGGTAGGAGTCTGTGGGATTCTGTAAGGTTCCGGAGGGTTCTGCAGGGTTCCGTAGGGACCCGTAGAGTTCCGTAGTGGCTGGTAACGTTCCGTAGGTCCCTGTGGGGTTCTGTATGGACCTGTAGGGTTCCGTAGGGGCCTGCAGGGTTCCGTAAGTGCCCGCAGGTGTCTGTAGGGTTCCGTAGGGGTCTGTAGGGTTCCGTAGGCACCTGCAGTGTTCTGTAGGAGCCCATAAGGTTTTAGTGAGGTTCCGTTGTGTTGCTAAGGGTCTTGTAGAGTGCTGTCGGGTCCTGGAGTATTCTGTAGGGTTCCAGAGGGCCTCGTAGGGTTCCATCGAAATCTATAGGGTTCCCTAGGGGCCCATAGAGTCCCGTAGATTTCCGTAGGGACCTGTAGGGTTGTGTAAGTGCCCGCAGAAGTCGGTAGGAGTCTGTGGGATTCTGTAAGGTTCCGGAGGGTTCTGCAGGGTTCCGTAGGGACCCGTAGAGTTCCGTAGTGGCTGGTAACGTTCCGTAGGTCCCTTTGGGGTTCTGTATGGACCTGTAGGGTTCCGTAGGGGCCTGCAGGGTTCCGTAAGTGCCCGCAGGTGTCTGTAGGGTTCCGTAGGGGTCTGTAGGGTTCCGTAGGCACCTGCAGTGTTCTGTAGGAGCCCATAGGGTTTTAGTGAGGTTCCGTTGTGTTGCTAAGGGTCTTGTAGAGTGCTGTCGGGTCCTGGAGTATTCTGTAGGGTTCCAGAGGGCCTCATAGGGTTCCATCGAAATCTATAGGGTTCCCTAGGGGCCCATAGAGTCCCGTAGATTTCCGTAGGGACCTGTAGGGTTGTGTAAGTGCCCGCAGAAGTCGGTAGGAGTCTGTGGGATTCTGTAAGGTTCCGGAGGGTTCTGCAGGGTTCCGTAGGGACCCGTAGAGTTCCGTAGTGGCTGGTAACGTTCCGTAGGTCCCTGTGGGGTTCTGTATGGACCTGTAGGGTTCCGTAGGGGCCTGCAGGGTTCCGTAAGTGCCCGCAGGTGTCTGTAGGGTTCCGTAGGGGTCTGTAGGGTTCCGTAGGCACCTGCAGTGTTCTGTAGGAGCCCATAGGGTTTTAGTGAGGTTCCGTTGTGTTGCTAAGGGTCTTGTAGAGTGCTGTCGGGTCCTGGAGTATTCTGTAGGGTTCCAGAGGGCCTCGTAGGGTTCCATCGAAATCTATAGGGTTCCCTAGGGGCCCATAGAGTCCCGTAGATTTCCGTAGGGACCTGTAGGGTTGTGTAAGTGCCCGCAGAAGTCGGTAGGAGTCTGTGGGATTCTGTAAGGTTCCGGAGGGTTCTGCAGGGTTCCGTAGGGACCCGTAGAGTTCCGTAGTGGCTGGTAACGTTCCGTAGGTCCCTGTGGGGTTCTGTATGGACCTGTAGGGTTCCGTAGGGGCCTGCAGGGTTCCGTAAGTGCCCGCAGGTGTCTGTAGGGTTCCGTAGGGGTCTGTAGGGTTCCGTAGGCACCTGCAGTGTTCTGTAGGAGCCCATAGGGTTTTAGTGAGGTTCCGTTGTGTTGCTAAGGGTCTTGTAGAGTGCTGTCGGGTCCTGGAGTATTCTGTAGGGTTCCAGAGGGCCTCGTAGGGTTCCATCGAAATCTATAGGGTTCCCTAGGGGCCCATAGAGTCCCGTAGATTTCCGTAGGGACCTGTAGGGTTGTGTAAGTGCCCGCAGAAGTCGGTAGGAGTCTGTGGGATTCTGTAAGGTTCCGGAGGGTTCTGCAGGGTTCCGTAGGGACCCGTAGAGTTCCGTAGTGGCTGGTAACGTTCCGTAGGTCCCTGTGGGGTTCTGTATGGACCTGTAGGGTTCCGTAGGGGCCTGCAGGGTTCCGTAAGTGCCCGCCGGTGTCTGTAGGGTTCCGTAGGGGTCTGTAGGGTTCCGTAGGCACCTGCAGTGTTCTGTAGGAGCCCATAGGGTTTTAGTGAGGTTCCGTTGTGTTGCTAAGGGTCTTGTAGAGTGCTGTCGGGTCCTGGAGTATTCTGTAGGGTTCCAGAGGGGCTGGTAGGGTTCCGTCGAAATCTGAAGGGTTCCCTAGGGGCCCGTAGAGTCCCGTAGATTTCCGTAGGGGCCTGTAGGGTTGTGTAAGTGCCTGCAGGGGTTGGTAGGAGCTTGTAGGGTGCCATATGTTTCCGGAGGGTTGTGTAGGGTTCCGTAGGGGACTGTGGTGTTCCCTAGGGGCCTGTAGAGTCTCGTAGAGTTCCGTAGGGTCCTGTAGGTTTCCATAAGCGCCCGCAAAGGTCTAAAGGGGCCCGTACTGTGCCGTAAGGATCCATAGGGTTCCGTAGAGCTTCGTAGGTTCCCTAGAGGCCTCTGGAGTACCGCAGGAGCCAGTAGTGTTCCGTAGGTTCCTCTAGGGTTGAGTAAGTGCCCGCAGGAGTCTGTAGGAATCCGTGGGATTCTGTAAGGTTCTGGAGGGTTCTGCAGGGTTCCGTAGGGGCCTGTAGAGTTCCGTAGTGGCTGGTAACGTTCCGTAGGTCCCTGTGGGGTTCTGTATGGACCTGTAGGGTTCCGTAGGGGCCTGCAGGGTTCCGTAAGTGCCCGCCGGTGTCTGTAGGGTTCCGTAGGGGTCTGTAGGGTTCCGTAGGCACCTGCAGTGTTCTGTAGGAGCCCATAGGGTTTTAGTGAGGTTCCGTTGTGTTGCTAAGGGTCTTGTAGAGTGCTGTCGGGTCCTGGAGTATTCTGTAGGGTTCCAGAGGGCCTCGTAGGGTTCCATCGAAATCTATAGGGTTCCCTAGGGGCCCATAGAGTCCCGTAGATTTCCGTAGGGACCTGTAGGGTTGTGTAAGTGCCCGCAGAAGTCGGTAGGAGTCTGTGGGATTCTGTAAGGTTCCGGAGGGTTCTGCAGGGTTCCGTAGGGACCCGTAGAGTTCCGTAGTGGCTGGTAACGTTCCGTAGGTCCCTGTGGGGTTCTGTATGGACCTGTAGGGTTCCGTAGGGGCCTGCAGGGTTCCGTAAGTGCCCGCAGGTGTCTGTAGGGTTCCGTAGGGGTCTGTAGGGTTCCGTAGGCACCTGCAGTGTTCTGTAGGAGCCCATAGGGTTTTAGTGAGGTTCCGTTGTGTTGCTAAGGGTCTTGTAGAGTGCTGTCGGGTCCTGGAGTATTCTGTAGGGTTCCAGAGGGCCTCGTAGGGTTCCATCGAAATCTATAGGGTTCCCTAGGGGCCCATAGAGTCCCGTAGATTTCCGTAGGGACCTGTAGGGTTGTGTAAGTGCCCGCAGAAGTCGGTAGGAGTCTGTGGGATTCTGTAAGGTTCCGGAGGGTTCTGCAGGGTTCCGTAGGGACCCGTAGAGTTCCGTAGTGGCTGGTAACGTTCCGTAGGTCCCTGTGGGGTTCTGTATGGACCTGTAGGGTTCCGTAGGGGCCTGCAGGGTTCCGTAAGTGCCCGCCGGTGTCTGTAGGGTTCCGTAGGGGTCTGTAGGGTTCCGTAGGCACCTGCAGTGTTCTGTAGGAGCCCATAGGGTTTTAGTGAGGTTCCGTTGTGTTGCTAAGGGTCTTGTAGAGTGCTGTCGGGTCCTGGAGTATTCTGTAGGGTTCCAGAGGGGCTGGTAGGGTTCCGTCGAAATCTGAAGGGTTCCCTAGGGGCCCGTAGAGTCCCGTAGATTTCCGTAGGGGCCTGTAGGGTTGTGTAAGTGCCTGCAGGGGTTGGTAGGAGCTTGTAGGGTGCCATATGTTTCCGGAGGGTTGTGTAGGGTTCCGTAGGGGACTGTGGTGTTCCCTAGGGGCCTGTAGAGTCTCGTAGAGTTCCGTAGGGTCCTGTAGGTTTCCATAAGCGCCCGCAAAGGTCTAAAGGGGCCCGTACTGTGCCGTAAGGATCCATAGGGTTCCGTAGAGCTTCGTAGGTTCCCTAGAGGCCTCTGGAGTACCGCAGGAGCCAGTAGTGTTCCGTAGGTTCCTCTAGGGTTGAGTAAGTGCCCGCAGGAGTCTGTAGGAATCCGTGGGATTCTGTAAGGTTCTGGAGGGTTCTGCAGGGTTCCGTAGGGGCCTGTAGAGTTCCGTAGTGGCTGGTAAAGTTCCGTAGGTCCCTGTGGGGTTCTGTATGGACCTGTAGGGTTCCGTAGGGGCCTGCAGGGTTCCGTAAGTGCCCGCCGGTGTCTGTAGGGTTCCGTAGGGGTCTGTAGGGTTCCGTAGGCACCTGCAGTGTTCTGTAGGAGCCCATAGGGTTTTAGTGAGGTTCCGTTGTGTTGCTAAGGGTCTTGTAGAGTGCTGTCGGGTCCTGGAGTATTCTGTAGGGTTCCAGAGGGCCTCGTAGGGTTCCATCGAAATCTATAGGGTTCCCTAGGGGCCCATAGAGTCCCGTAGATTTCCGTAGGGACCTGTAGGGTTGTGTAAGTGCCCGCAGAAGTTGGTAGGAGTCTGTGGGATTCTGTAAGGTTCCGGAGGGTTCTGCAGGGTTCCGTAGGGACCCGTAGAGTTCCGTAGTGGCTGGTAACGTTCCGTAGGTCCCTGTGGGGTTCTGTATGGACCTGTAGGGTTCCGTAGGGGCCTGCAGGGTTCCGTAAGTGCCCGCAGGTGTCTGTAGGGTTCCGTAGGGGTCTGTAGGGTTCCGTAGGCACCTGCAGTGTTCTGTAGGAGCCCATAGGGTTTTAGTGAGGTTCCGTTGTGTTGCTAAGGGTCTTGTAGAGTGCTGTCGGGTCCTGGAGTATTCTGTAGGGTTCCAGAGGGCCTCGTAGGGTTCCATCGAAATCTATAGGGTTCCCTAGGGGCCCATAGAGTCCCGTAGATTTCCGTAGGGACCTGTAGGGTTGTGTAAGTGCCCGCAGAAGTCGGTAGGAGTCTGTGGGATTCTGTAAGGTTCCGGAGGGTTCTGCAGGGTTCCGTAGGGACCCGTAGAGTTCCGTAGTGGCTGGTAACGTTCCGTAGGTCCCTGTGGGGTTCTGTATGGACCTGTAGGGTTCCGTAGGGGCCTGCAGGGTTCCGTAAGTGCCCGCAGGTGTCTGTAGGGTTCCGTAGGGGTCTGTAGGGTTCCGTAGGCACCTGCAGTGTTCTGTAGGAGCCCATAGGGTTTTAGTGAGGTTCCGTTGTGTTGCTAAGGGTCTTGTAGAGTGCTGTCGGGTCCTGGAGTATTCTGTAGGGTTCCAGAGGGCCTCGTAGGGTTCCATCGAAATCTATAGGGTTCCCTAGGGGCCCATAGAGTCCCGTAGATTTCCGTAGGGACCTGTAGGGTTGTGTAAGTGCCCGCAGAAGTCGGTAGGAGTCTGTGGGATTCTGTAAGGTTCCGGAGGGTTCTGCAGGGTTCCGTAGGGACCCGTAGAGTTCCGTAGTGGCTGGTAACGTTCCGTAGGTCCCTGTGGGGTTCTGTATGGACCTGTAGGGTTCCGTAGGGGCCTGCAGGGTTCCGTAAGTGCCCGCAGGTGTCTGTAGGGTTCCGTAGGGGTCTGTAGGGTTCCGTAGGCACCTGCAGTGTTCTGTAGGAGCCCATAGGGTTTTAGTGAGGTTCCGTTGTGTTGCTAAGGGTCTTGTAGAGTGCTGTCGGGTCCTGGAGTATTCTGTAGGGTTCCAGAGGGCCTCGTAGGGTTCCGTCGAAATCTGAAGGGTTCCCTAGGGGCCCGTAGAGTCCCGTAGATTTCCGTAGGGGCCTGTAGGGTTGTGTAAGTGCCCGCAGGGGTTGGTAGGAGCTTGTAGGGTGCCATATGTTTCCGGAGGGTTGTGTAGGGTTCCGTAGGGGCCTGTGGTGTTCCCTAGGGGCCTGTAGAGTCTCGTAGAGTTCCGTAGGGTCCTGTAGGTTTCCATAAGCGCCCGCAGAGGTCTGAAGGGGCCCGTACTGTGCCGTAAGGATCCATAGGGTTCCGTAGAGCTTCGTAGGTTCCCTAGAGGCCTCTGGAGTACCGCAGGAGCCAGTAGTGTTCCGTAGGGTCCTCTAGGGTTGAGTAAGTGCCCGCAGGAGTCTGTAGGAATCCGTGGGATTCTGTAAGGTTCTGGAGGGTTCTGCAGGGTTCCGTAGGGGCCTGTAGAGTTCCGTAGTGGCTGGTAAAGTTCCGTAGGTCCCTGTGGGGTTCTGTATGGACCTGTAGGGTTCCGTAGGGGCCTGCAGGGTTCCGTAAGTGCCCGCAGGTGTCTGTAGGGTTCCGTAGGGGTCTGTAGGGTTCCGTAGGCACCTGCAGTGTTCTGTAGGAGCCCATAGGGTTTTAGTGAGGTTCCGTTGTGTTGCTAAGGGTCTTGTAGAGTGCTGTCGGGTCCTGGAGTATTCTGTAGGGTTCCAGAGGGCCTCGTAGGGTTCCATCGAAATCTATAGGGTTCCCTAGGGGCCCATAGAGTCCCGTAGATTTCCGTAGGGACCTGTAGGGTTGTGTAAGTGCCCGCAGAAGTCGGTAGGAGTCTGTGGGATTCTGTAAGGTTCCGGAGGGTTCTGCAGGGTTCCGTAGGGACCCGTAGAGTTCCGTAGTGGCTGGTAACGTTCCGTAGGTCCCTTTGGGGTTCTGTATGGACCTGTAGGGTTCCGTAGGGGCCTGCAGGGTTCCGTAAGTGCCCGCAGGTGTCTGTAGGGTTCCGTAGGGGTCTGTAGGGTTCCGTAGGCACCTGCAGTGTTCTGTAGGAGCCCATAGGGTTTTAGTGAGGTTCCGTTGTGTTGCTAAGGGTCTTGTAGAGTGCTGTCGGGTCCTGGAGTATTCTGTAGGGTTCCAGAGGGCCTCATAGGGTTCCATCGAAATCTATAGGGTTCCCTAGGGGCCCATAGAGTCTCGTAGATTTCCGTAGGGACCTGTAGGGTTGTGTAAGTGCCCGCAGAAGTCTGTAGGAGTCTGTCGGATTCTGTAAGGTTCCGGAGGGTTCTGCAGGGTTCCGTAGGGACCCGTAGAGTTCCGTAGTGGCTGGTAACGTTCCGTAGGTCCCTTTGGGGTTCTGTATGGACCTGTAGGGTTCCGTAGGGGCCTGCAGGGTTCCGTAAGTGCCCGCAGGTGTCTGTAGGGTTCCGTAGGGGTCTGTAGGGTTCCGTAGGCACCTGCAGTGTTCTGTAGGAGCCCATAGGGTTTTAGTGAGGTTCCGTTGTGTTGCTAAGGGTCTTGTAGAGTGCTGTCGGGTCCTGGAGTATTCTGTAGGGTTCCAGAGGGCCTCATAGGGTTCCATCGAAATCTATAGGGTTCCCTAGGGGCCCATAGAGTCCCGTAGATTTCCGTAGGGACCTGTAGGGTTGTGTAAGTGCCCGCAGAAGTCTGTAGGAGTCTGTGGGATTCTGTAAGGTTCCGGAGGGTTCTGCAGGGTTCTGTAGGGACCCGTAGAGTTCCGTAGTGGCTGGTAACGTTCCGTAGGTCCCTGTGGGGTTCTGTATGGACCTGTAGGGTTCCGTAGGGGCCTGCAGGGTTCCGTAAGTGCCCGCAGGTGTCTGTAGGGTTCCGTAGGGGTCTGTAGGGTTCCGTAGGCACCTGCAGTGTTCTGTAGGAGCCCATAAGGTTTTAGTGAGGTTCCGTTGTGTTGCTAAGGGTCTTGTAGAGTGCTGTCGGGTCCTGGAGTATTCTGTAGGGTTCCAGAGGGCCTCGTAGGGTTCCATCGAAATCTATAGGGTTCCCTAGGGGCCCATAGAGTCCCGTAGATTTCCGTAGGGACCTGTAGGGTTGTGTAAGTGCCCGCAGAAGTCGGTAGGAGTCTGTGGGATTCTGTAAGGTTCCGGAGGGTTCTGCAGGGTTCCGTAGGGACCCGTAGAGTTCCGTAGTGGCTGGTAACGTTCCGTAGGTCCCTTTGGGGTTCTGTATGGACCTGTAGGGTTCCGTAGGGGCCTGCAGGGTTCCGTAAGTGCCCGCAGGTGTCTGTAGGGTTCCGTAGGGGTCTGTAGGGTTCCGTAGGCACCTGCAGTGTTCTGTAGGAGCCCATAGGGTTTTAGTGAGGTTCCGTTGTGTTGCTAAGGGTCTTGTAGAGTGCTGTCGGGTCCTGGAGTATTCTGTAGGGTTCCAGAGGGCCTCATAGGGTTCCATCGAAATCTGAAGGGTTCCCTAGGGGCCCATAGAGTCCCGTAGATTTCCGTAGGGACCTGTAGGGTTGTGTAAGTGCCCGCAGAAGTCGGTAGGAGTCTGTGGGATTCTGTAAGGTTCCGGAGGGTTCTGCAGGGTTCCGTAGGGACCCGTAGAGTTCCGTAGTGGCTGGTAACGTTCCGTAGGTCCCTGTGGGGTTCTGTATGGACCTGTAGGGTTCCGTAGGGGCCTGCAGGGTTCCGTAAGTGCCCGCAGGTGTCTGTAGGGTTCCGTAGGGGTCTGTAGGGTTCCGTAGGCACCTGCAGTGTTCTGTAGGAGCCCATAAGGTTTTAGTGAGGTTCCGTTGTGTTGCTAAGGGTCTTGTAGAGTGCTGTCGGGTCCTGGAGTATTCTGTAGGGTTCCAGAGGGCCTCGTAGGGTTCCATCGAAATCTATAGGGTTCCCTAGGGGCCCATAGAGTCCCGTAGATTTCCGTAGGGACCTGTAGGGTTGTGTAAGTGCCCGCAGAAGTCGGTAGGAGTCTGTGGGATTCTGTAAGGTTCCGGAGGGTTCTGCAGGGTTCCGTAGGGACCCGTAGAGTTCCGTAGTGGCTGGTAACGTTCCGTAGGTCCCTTTGGGGTTCTGTATGGACCTGTAGGGTTCCGTAGGGGCCTGCAGGGTTCCGTAAGTGCCCGCAGGTGTCTGTAGGGTTCCGTAGGGGTCTGTAGGGTTCCGTAGGCACCTGCAGTGTTCTGTAGGAGCCCATAGGGTTTTAGTGAGGTTCCGTTGTGTTGCTAAGGGTCTTGTAGAGTGCTGTCGGGTCCTGGAGTATTCTGTAGGGTTCCAGAGGGCCTCATAGGGTTCCATCGAAATCTGAAGGGTTCCCTAGGGGCCCATAGAGTCCCGTAGATTTCCGTAGGGACCTGTAGGGTTGTGTAAGTGCCCGCAGAAGTCGGTAGGAGTCTGTGGGATTCTGTAAGGTTCCGGAGGGTTCTGCAGGGTTCCGTAGGGACCCGTAGAGTTCCGTAGTGGCTGGTAACGTTCCGTAGGTCCCTGTGGGGTTCTGTATGGACCTGTAGGGTTCCGTAGGGGCCTGCAGGGTTCCGTAAGTGCCCGCAGGTGTCTGTAGGGTTCCGTAGGGGTCTGTAGGGTTCCGTAGGCACCTGCAGTGTTCTGTAGGAGCCCATAAGGTTTTAGTGAGGTTCCGTTGTGTTGCTAAGGGTCTTGTAGAGTGCTGTCGGGTCCTGGAGTATTCTGTAGGGTTCCAGAGGGCCTCGTAGGGTTCCATCGAAATCTATAGGGTTCCCTAGGGGCCCATAGAGTCCCGTAGATTTCCGTAGGGACCTGTAGGGTTGTGTAAGTGCCCGCAGAAGTCGGTAGGAGTCTGTGGGATTCTGTAAGGTTCCGGAGGGTTCTGCAGGGTTCCGTAGGGACCCGTAGAGTTCCGTAGTGGCTGGTAACGTTCCGTAGGTCCCTTTGGGGTTCTGTATGGACCTGTAGGGTTCCGTAGGGGCCTGCAGGGTTCCGTAAGTGCCCGCAGGTGTCTGTAGGGTTCCGTAGGGGTCTGTAGGGTTCCGTAGGCACCTGCAGTGTTCTGTAGGAGCCCATAAGGTTTTAGTGAGGTTCCGTTGTGTTGCTAAGGGTCTTGTAGAGTGCTGTCGGGTCCTGGAGTATTCTGTAGGGTTCCAGAGGGCCTCGTAGGGTTCCATCGAAATCTATAGGGTTCCCTAGGGGCCCATAGAGTCCCGTAGATTTCCGTAGGGACCTGTAGGGTTGTGTAAGTGCCCGCAGAAGTCTGTAGGAGTCTGTGGGATTCTGTAAGGTTCCGGAGGGTTCTGCAGGGTTCCGTAGGGACCCGTAGAGTTCCGTAGTGGCTGGTAACGTTCCGTAGGTCCCTGTGGGGTTCTGTATGGACCTGTAGGGTTCCGTAGGGGCCTGCAGGGTTCCGTAAGTGCCCGCAGGTGTCTGTAGGGTTCCGTAGGGGTCTGTAGGGTTCCGTAGGCACCTGCAGTGTTCTGTAGGAGCCCATAGGGTTTTAGTGAGGTTCCGTTGTGTTGCTAAGGGTCTTGTAGAGTGCTGTCGGGTCCTGGAGTATTCTGTAGGGTTCCAGAGGGCCTCATAGGGTTCCATCGAAATCTATAGGGTTCCCTAGGGGCCCATAGAGTCCCGTAGATTTCCGTAGGGACCTGTAGGGTTGTGTAAGTGCCCGCAGAAGTCTGTAGGAGTCTGTGGGATTCTGTAAGGTTCCGGAGGGTTCTGCAGGGTTCCGTAGGGACCCGTAGAGTTCCGTAGTGGCTGGTAACGTTCCGTAGGTCCCTTTGGGGTTCTGTATGGACCTGTAGGGTTCCGTAGGGGCCTGCAGGGTTCCGGAAGTGCCCGCAGGTGTCTGTAGGGTTCCGTAGGGGTCTGTAGGGTTCCGTAGGCACCTGCAGTGTTCTGTAGGAGCCCATAAGGTTTTAGTGAGGTTCCGTTGTGTTGCTAAGGGTCTTGTAGAGTGCTGTCGGGTCCTGGAGTATTCTGTAGGGTTCCAGAGGGCCTCGTAGGGTTCCATCGAAATCTATAGGGTTCCCTAGGGGCCCATAGAGTCCCGTAGATTTCCGTAGGGACCTGTAGGGTTGTGTAAGTGCCCGCAGAAGTCGGTAGGAGTCTGTGGGATTCTGTAAGGTTCCGGAGGGTTCTGCAGGGTTCCGTAGGGACCCGTAGAGTTCCGTAGTGGCTGGTAACGTTCCGTAGGTCCCTGTGGGGTTCTGTATGGACCTGTAGGGTTCCGTAGGGGCCTGCAGGGTTCCGTAAGTGCCCGCCGGTGTCTGTAGGGTTCCGTAGAGGTCTGTAGGGTTCCGTAGGCACCTGCAGTGTTCTGTAGGAGCCCATAGGGTTTTAGTGAGGTTCCGTTGTGTTGCTAAGGGTCTTGTAGAGTGCTGTCGGGTCCTGGAGTATTCTGTAGGGTTCCAGAGGGGCTGGTAGGGTTCCGTCGAAATCTGAAGGGTTCCCTAGGGGCCCGTAGAGTCCCGTAGATTTCCGTAGGGGCCTGTAGGGTTGTGTAAGTGCCCGCAGGGGTTGGTAGGAGCTTGTAGGGTGCCATATGTTTCCGGAGGGTTGTGTAGGGTTCCGTAGGGGCCTGTGGTGTTCCCTAGGGGCCTGTAGAGTCTCGTAGAGTTCCGTAGGGTCCTGTAGGTTTCCATAAGCGCCCGCAAAGGTCTGAAGGGGCCCGTACTGTGCCGTAAGGATCCATAGGGTTCCGTAGAGCTTCGTAGGTTCCCTAGAGGCCTCTGGAGTACCGCAGGAGCCAGTAGTGTTCCGTAGGGTCCTCTAGGGTTGAGTAAGTGCCCGCAGGAGTCTGTACGAATCCGTGGGATTCTGTAAGGTTCTGGAGGGTTCTGCAGGGTTCCGTAGGGGCCTGTAGAGTTCCGTAGTGGCTGGTAAAGTTCCGTAGGTCCCTGTGGGGTTCTGTATGGACCTGTAGGGTTCCGTAGGGGCCTGCAGGGTTCCGTAAGTGCCCGCAGGTGTCTGTAGGGTTCCGTAGGGGTCTGTAGGGTTCCGTAGGCACCTGCAGTGTTCTGTAGGAGCCCATAGGGTTTTAGTGAGGTTCCGTTGTGTTGCTAAGGGTCTTGTAGAGTGCTGTCGGGTCCTGGAGTATTCTGTAGGGTTCCAGAGGGCCTCGTAGGGTTCCATCGAAATCTATAGGGTTCCCTAGGGGCCCATAGAGTCCCGTAGATTTCCGTAGGGACCTGTAGGGTTGTGTAAGTGCCCGCAGAAGTCGGTAGGAGTCTGTGGGATTCTGTAAGGTTCCGGAGGGTTCTGCAGGGTTCCGTAGGGACCCGTAGAGTTCCGTAGTGGCTGGTAACGTTCCGTAGGTCCCTTTGGGGTTCTGTATGGACCTGTAGGGTTCCGTAGGGGCCTGCAGGGTTCCGTAAGTGCCCGCAGGTGTCTGTAGGGTTCCGTAGGGGTCTGTAGGGTTCCGTAGGCACCTGCAGTGTTCTGTAGGAGCCCATAAGGTTTTAGTGAGGTTCCGTTGTGTTGCTAAGGGTCTTGTAGAGTGCTGTCGGGTCCTGGAGTATTCTGTAGGGTTCCAGAGGGCCTCGTAGGGTTCCATCGAAATCTATAGGGTTCCCTAGGGGCCCATAGAGTCCCGTAGATTTCCGTAGGGACCTGTAGGGTTGTGTAAGTGCCCGCAGAAGTCGGTAGGAGTCTGTGGGATTCTGTAAGGTTCCGGAGGGTTCTGCAGGGTTCTGTAGGGACCCGTAGAGTTCCGTAGTGGCTGGTAACGTTCCGTAGGTCCCTTTGGGGTTCTGTATGGACCTGTAGGGTTCCGTAGGGGCCTGCAGGGTTCCGTAAGTGCCCGCAGGTGTCTGTAGGGTTCCGTAGGGGTCTGTAGGGTTCCGTAGGCACCTGCAGTGTTCTGTAGGAGCCCATAGGGTTTTAGTGAGGTTCCGTTGTGTTGCTAAGGGTCTTGTAGAGTGCTGTCGGGTCCTGGAGTATTCTGTAGGGTTCCAGAGGGCCTCGTAGGGTTCCATCGAAATCTATAGGGTTCCCTAGGGGCCCATAGAGTCCCGTAGATTTCCGTAGGGACCTGTAGGGTTGTGTAAGTGCCCGCAGAAGTCGGTAGGAGTCTGTGGGATTCTGTAAGGTTCCGGAGGGTTCTGCAGGGTTCCGTAGGGACCCGTAGAGTTCCGTAGTGGCTGGTAACGTTCCGTAGGGCCCTGTGGGGTTCTGTATGGACCTGTAGGGTTCCGTAGGGGCCTGCAGGGTTCCGTAAGTGCCCGCCGGTGTCTGTAGGGTTCCGTAGAGGTCTGTAGGGTTCCGTAGGCACCTGCAGTGTTCTGTAGGAGCCCATAGGGTTTTAGTGAGGTTCCGTTGTGTTGCTAAGGGTCTTGTAGAGTGCTGTCGGGTCCTGGAGTATTCTGTAGGGTTCCAGAGGGGCTGGTAGGGTTCCGTCGAAATCTGAAGGGTTCCCTAGGGGCCCGTAGAGTCCCGTAGATTTCCGTAGGGGCCTGTAGGGTTGTGTAAGTGCCCGCAGGGGTTGGTAGGAGCTTGTAGGGTGCCATATGTTTCCGGAGGGTTGTGTAGGGTTCCGTAGGGGCCTGTGGTGTTCCCTAGGGGCCTGTAGAGTCTCGTAGAGTTCCGTAGGGTCCTGTAGGTTTCCATAAGCGCCCGCAAAGGTCTGAAGGGGCCCGTACTGTGCCGTAAGGATCCATAGGGTTCCGTAGAGCTTCGTAGGTTCCCTAGAGGCCTCTGGAGTACCGCAGGAGCCAGTAGTGTTCCGTAGGTTCCTCTAGGGTTGAGTAAGTGCCCGCAGGAGTCTGTAGGAATCCGTGGGATTCTGTAAGGTTCTGGAGGGTTCTGCAGGGTTCCGTAGGGGCCTGTAGAGTTCCGTAGTGGCTGGTAAAGTTCCGTAGGTCCCTGTGGGGTTCTGTATGGACCTGTAGGGTTCCGTAGGGGCCTGCAGGGTTCCGTAAGTGCCCGCAGGTGTCTGTAGGGTTCCGTAGGGGTCTGTAGGGTTCCGTAGGCACCTGCAGTGTTCTGTAGGAGCCCATAGGGTTTTAGTGAGGTTCCGTTGTGTTGCTAAGGGTCTTGTAGAGTGCTGTCGGGTCCTGGAGTATTCTGTAGGGTTCCAGAGGGCCTCGTAGGGTTCCATCGAAATCTATAGGGTTCCCTAGGGGCCCATAGAGTCCCGTAGATTTCCGTAGGGACCTGTAGGGTTGTGTAAGTGCCCGCAGAAGTCGGTAGGAGTCTGTGGGATTCTGTAAGGTTCCGGAGGGTTCTGCAGGGTTCCGTAGGGACCCGTAGAGTTCCGTAGTGGCTGGTAACGTTCCGTAGGTCCCTGTGGGGTTCTGTATGGACCTGTAGGGTTCCGTAGGGGCCTGCAGGGTTCCGTAAGTGCCCGCAGGTGTCTGTAGGGTTCCGTAGGGGTCTGTAGGGTTCCGTAGGCACCTGCAGTGTTCTGTAGGAGCCCATAGGGTTTTAGTGAGGTTCCGTTGTGTTGCTAAGGGTCTTGTAGAGTGCTGTCGGGTCCTGGAGTATTCTGTAGGGTTCCAGAGGGCCTCGTAGGGTTCCATCGAAATCTATAGGGTTCCCTAGGGGCCCATAGAGTCCCGTAGATTTCCGTAGGGACCTGTAGGGTTGTGTAAGTGCCCGCAGAAGTCGGTAGGAGTCTGTGGGATTCTGTAAGGTTCCGGAGGGTTCTGCAGGGTTCCGTAGGGACCCGTAGAGTTCCGTAGTGGCTGGTAACGTTCCGTAGGTCCCTGTGGGGTTCTGTATGGACCTGTAGGGTTCCGTAGGGGCCTGCAGGGTTCCGTAAGTGCCCGCCGGTGTCTGTAGGGTTCCGTAGGGGTCTGTAGGGTTCCGTAGGCACCTGCAGTGTTCTGTAGGAGCCCATAGGGTTTTAGTGAGGTTCCGTTGTGTTGCTAAGGGTCTTGTAGAGTGCTGTCGGGTCCTGGAGTATTCTGTAGGGTTCCAGAGGGGCTGGTAGGGTTCCGTCGAAATCTGAAGGGTTCCCTAGGGGCCCGTAGAGTCCCGTAGATTTCCGTAGGGGCCTGTAGGGTTGTGTAAGTGCCTGCAGGGGTTGGTAGGAGCTTGTAGGGTGCCATATGTTTCCGGAGGGTTGTGTAGGGTTCCGTAGGGGCCTGTGGTGTTCCCTAGGGGCCTGTAGAGTCTCGTAGAGTTCCGTAGGGTCCTGTAGGTTTCCATAAGCGCCCGCAAAGGTCTGAAGGGGCCCGTACTGTGCCGTAAGGATCCATAGGGTTCCGTAGAGCTTCGTAGGTTCCCTAGAGGCCTCTGGAGTACCGCAGGAGCCAGTAGTGTTCCGTAGGGTCCTCTAGGGTTGAGTAAGTGCCCGCAGGAGTCTGTAGGAATCCGTGGGATTCTGTAAGGTTCTGGAGGGTTCTGCAGGGTTCCGTAGGGGCCTGTAGAGTTCCGTAGTGGCTGGTAAAGTTCCGTAGGTCCCTGTGGGGTTCTGTATGGACCTGTAGGGTTCCGTAGGGGCCTGCAGGGTTCCGTAAGTGCCCGCCGGTGTCTGTAGGGTTCCGTAGGGGTCTGTAGGGTTCCGTAGGCACCTGCAGTGTTCTGTAGGAGCCCATAGGGTTTTAGTGAGGTTCCGTTGTGTTGCTAAGGGTCTTGTAGAGTGCTGTCGGGTCCTGGAGTATTCTGTAGGGTTCCAGAGGGCCTCGTAGGGTTCCATCGAAATCTATAGGGTTCCCTAGGGGCCCATAGAGTCCCGTAGATTTCCGTAGGGACCTGTAGGGTTGTGTAAGTGCCCGCAGAAGTCGGTAGGAGTCTGTGGGATTCTGTAAGGTTCCGGAGGGTTCTGCAGGGTTCCGTAGGGACCCGTAGAGTTCCGTAGTGGCTGGTAACGTTCCGTAGGTCCCTGTGGGGTTCTGTATGGACCTGTAGGGTTCCGTAGGGGCCTGCAGGGTTCCGTAAGTGCCCGCAGGTGTCTGTAGGGTTCCGTAGGGGTCTGTAGGGTTCCGTAGGCACCTGCAGTGTTCTGTAGGAGCCCATAGGGTTTTAGTGAGGTTCCGTTGTGTTGCTAAGGGTCTTGTAGAGTGCTGTCGGGTCCTGGAGTATTCTGTAGGGTTCCAGAGGGCCTCATAGGGTTCCATCGAAATCTATAGGGTTCCCTAGGGGCCCATAGAGTCCCGTAGATTTCCGTAGGGACCTGTAGGGTTGTGTAAGTGCCCGCAGAAGTCTGTAGGAGTCTGTGGGATTCTGTAAGGTTCCGGAGGGTTCTGCAGGGTTCCGTAGGGACCCGTAGAGTTCCGTAGTGGCTGGTAACGTTCCGTAGGTCCCTGTGGGGTTCTGTATGGACCTGTAGGGTTCCGTAGGGGCCTGCAGGGTTCCGTAAGTGCCCGCAGGTGTCTGTAGGGTTCCGTAGGGGTCTGTAGGGTTCCGTAGGCACCTGCAGTGTTCTGTAGGAGCCCATAAGGTTTTAGTGAGGTTCCGTTGTGTTGCTAAGGGTCTTGTAGAGTGCTGTCGGGTCCTGGAGTATTCTGTAGGGTTCCAGAGGGCCTCGTAGGGTTCCATCGAAATCTATAGGGTTCCCTAGGGGCCCATAGAGTCCCGTAGATTTCCGTAGGGACCTGTAGGGTTGTGTAAGTGCCCGCAGAAGTCGGTAGGAGTCTGTGGGATTCTGTAAGGTTCCGGAGGGTTCTGCAGGGTTCCGTAGGGACCCGTAGAGTTCCGTAGTGGCTGGTAACGTTCCGTAGGTCCCTGTGGGGTTCTGTATGGACCTGTAGGGTTCCGTAGGGGCCTGCAGGGTTCCGTAAGTGCCCGCCGGTGTCTGTAGGGTTCCGTAGAGGTCTGTAGGGTTCCGTAGGCACCTGCAGTGTTCTGTAGGAGCCCATAGGGTTTTAGTGAGGTTCCGTTGTGTTGCTAAGGGTCTTGTAGAGTGCTGTCGGGTCCTGGAGTATTCTGTAGGGTTCCAGAGGGGCTGGTAGGGTTCCGTCGAAATCTGAAGGGTTCCCTAGGGGCCCGTAGAGTCCCGTAGATTTCCGTAGGGGCCTGTAGGGTTGTGTAAGTGCCCGCAGGGGTTGGTAGGAGCTTGTAGGGTGCCATATGTTTCCGGAGGGTTGTGTAGGGTTCCGTAGGGGCCTGTGGTGTTCCCTAGGGGCCTGTAGAGTCTCGTAGAGTTCCGTAGGGTCCTGTAGGTTTCCATAAGCGCCCGCAAAGGTCTGAAGGGGCCCGTACTGTGCCGTAAGGATCCATAGGGTTCCGTAGAGCTTCGTAGGTTCCCTAGAGGCCTCTGGAGTACCGCAGGAGCCAGTAGTGTTCCGTAGGGTCCTCTAGGGTTGAGTAAGTGCCCGCAGGAGTCTGTACGAATCCGTGGGATTCTGTAAGGTTCTGGAGGGTTCTGCAGGGTTCCGTAGGGGCCTGTAGAGTTCCGTAGTGGCTGGTAAAGTTCCGTAGGTCCCTGTGGGGTTCTGTATGGACCTGTAGGGTTCCGTAGGGGCCTGCAGGGTTCCGTAAGTGCCCGCAGGTGTCTGTAGGGTTCCGTAGGGGTCTGTAGGGTTCCGTAGGCACCTGCAGTGTTCTGTAGGAGCCCATAGGGTTTTAGTGAGGTTCCGTTGTGTTGCTAAGGGTCTTGTAGAGTGCTGTCGGGTCCTGGAGTATTCTGTAGGGTTCCAGAGGGCCTCGTAGGGTTCCGTCGAAATCTGAAGGGTTCCCTAGGGGCCCGTAGAGTCCCGTAGATTTCCGTAGGGGCCTGTAGGGTTGTGTAAGTGCCCGCAGGGGTTGGTAGGAGCTTGTAGGGTGCCATATGTTTCCGGAGGGTTGTGTAGGGTTCCGTAGGGGCCTGTGGTGTTCCCTAGGGGCCTGTAGAGTCTCGTAGAGTTCCGTAGGGTCCTGTAGGTTTCCATAAGCGCCCGCAGAGGTCTGAAGGGGCCCGTACTGTGCCGTAAGGATCCATAGGGTTCCGTAGAGCTTCGTAGGTTCCCTAGAGGCCTCTGGAGTACCGCAGGAGCCAGTAGTGTTCCGTAGGGTCCTCTAGGGTTGAGTAAGTGCCCGCAGGAGTCTGTAGGAATCCGTGGGATTCTGTAAGGTTCTGGAGGGTTCTGCAGGGTTCCGTAGGGGCCTGTAGAGTTCCGTAGTGGCTGGTAAAGTTCCGTAGGTCCCTGTGGGGTTCTGTATGGACCTGTAGGGTTCCGTAGGGGCCTGCAGGGTTCCGTAAGTGCCCGCAGGTGTCTGTAGGGTTCCGTAGGGGTCTGTAGGGTTCCGTAGGCACCTGCAGTGTTCTGTAGGAGCCCATAGGGTTTTAGTGAGGTTCCGTTGTGTTGCTAAGGGTCTTGTAGAGTGCTGTCGGGTCCTGGAGTATTCTGTAGGGTTCCAGAGGGCCTCGTAGGGTTCCATCGAAATCTATAGGGTTCCCTAGGGGCCCATAGAGTCCCGTAGATTTCCGTAGGGACCTGTAGGGTTGTGTAAGTGCCCGCAGAAGTCGGTAGGAGTCTGTGGGATTCTGTAAGGTTCCGGAGGGTTCTGCAGGGTTCCGTAGGGACCCGTAGAGTTCCGTAGTGGCTGGTAACGTTCCGTAGGTCCCTGTGGGGTTCTGTATGGACCTGTAGGGTTCCGTAGGGGCCTGCAGGGTTCCGTAAGTGCCCGCAGGTGTCTGTAGGGTTCCGTAGGGGTCTGTAGGGTTCCGTAGGCACCTGCAGTGTTCTGTAGGAGCCCATAAGGTTTTAGTGAGGTTCCGTTGTGTTGCTAAGGGTCTTGTAGAGTGCTGTCGGGTCCTGGAGTATTCTGTAGGGTTCCAGAGGGCCTCGTAGGGTTCCATCGAAATCTATAGGGTTCCCTAGGGGCCCATAGAGTCCCGTAGATTTCCGTAGGGACCTGTAGGGTTGTGTAAGTGCCCGCAGAAGTCGGTAGGAGTCTGTGGGATTCTGTAAGGTTCCGGAGGGTTCTGCAGGGTTCCGTAGGGACCCGTAGAGTTCCGTAGTGGCTGGTAACGTTCCGTAGGTCCCTGTGGGGTTCTGTATGGACCTGTAGGGTTCCGTAGGGGCCTGCAGGGTTCCGTAAGTGCCCGCCGGTGTCTGTAGGGTTCCGTAGAGGTCTGTAGGGTTCCGTAGGCACCTGCAGTGTTCTGTAGGAGCCCATAGGGTTTTAGTGAGGTTCCGTTGTGTTGCTAAGGGTCTTGTAGAGTGCTGTCGGGTCCTGGAGTATTCTGTAGGGTTCCAGAGGGGCTGGTAGGGTTCCGTCGAAATCTGAAGGGTTCCCTAGGGGCCCGTAGAGTCCCGTAGATTTCCGTAGGGGCCTGTAGGGTTGTGTAAGTGCCCGCAGGGGTTGGTAGGAGCTTGTAGGGTGCCATATGTTTCCGGAGGGTTGTGTAGGGTTCCGTAGGGGCCTGTGGTGTTCCCTAGGGGCCTGTAGAGTCTCGTAGAGTTCCGTAGGGTCCTGTAGGTTTCCATAAGCGCCCGCAAAGGTCTGAAGGGGCCCGTACTGTGCCGTAAGGATCCATAGGGTTCCGTAGAGCTTCGTAGGTTCCCTAGAGGCCTCTGGAGTACCGCAGGAGCCAGTAGTGTTCCGTAGGGTCCTCTAGGGTTGAGTAAGTGCCCGCAGGAGTCTGTACGAATCCGTGGGATTCTGTAAGGTTCTGGAGGGTTCTGCAGGGTTCCGTAGGGGCCTGTAGAGTTCCGTAGTGGCTGGTAAAGTTCCGTAGGTCCCTGTGGGGTTCTGTATGGACCTGTAGGGTTCCGTAGGGGCCTGCAGGGTTCCGTAAGTGCCCGCAGGTGTCTGTAGGGTTCCGTAGGGGTCTGTAGGGTTCCGTAGGCACCTGCAGTGTTCTGTAGGAGCCCATAGGGTTTTAGTGAGGTTCCGTTGTGTTGCTAAGGGTCTTGTAGAGTGCTGTCGGGTCCTGGAGTATTCTGTAGGGTTCCAGAGGGCCTCGTAGGGTTCCGTCGAAATCTGAAGGGTTCCCTAGGGGCCCGTAGAGTCCCGTAGATTTCCGTAGGGGCCTGTAGGGTTGTGTAAGTGCCCGCAGGGGTTGGTAGGAGCTTGTAGGGTGCCATATGTTTCCGGAGGGTTGTGTAGGGTTCCGTAGGGGCCTGTGGTGTTCCCTAGGGGCCTGTAGAGTCTCGTAGAGTTCCGTAGGGTCCTGTAGGTTTCCATAAGCGCCCGCAGAGGTCTGAAGGGGCCCGTACTGTGCCGTAAGGATCCATAGGGTTCCGTAGAGCTTCGTAGGTTCCCTAGAGGCCTCTGGAGTACCGCAGGAGCCAGTAGTGTTCCGTAGGGTCCTCTAGGGTTGAGTAAGTGCCCGCAGGAGTCTGTAGGAATCCGTGGGATTCTGTAAGGTTCTGGAGGGTTCTGCAGGGTTCCGTAGGGGCCTGTAGAGTTCCGTAGTGGCTGGTAAAGTTCCGTAGGTCCCTGTGGGGTTCTGTATGGACCTGTAGGGTTCCGTAGGGGCCTGCAGGGTTCCGTAAGTGCCCGCAGGTGTCTGTAGGGTTCCGTAGGGGTCTGTAGGGTTCCGTAGGCACCTGCAGTGTTCTGTAGGAGCCCATAGGGTTTTAGTGAGGTTCCGTTGTGTTGCTAAGGGTCTTGTAGAGTGCTGTCGGGTCCTGGAGTATTCTGTAGGGTTCCAGAGGGCCTCGTAGGGTTCCATCGAAATCTATAGGGTTCCCTAGGGGCCCATAGAGTCCCGTAGATTTCCGTAGGGACCTGTAGGGTTGTGTAAGTGCCCGCAGAAGTCGGTAGGAGTCTGTGGGATTCTGTAAGGTTCCGGAGGGTTCTGCAGGGTTCCGTAGGGACCCGTAGAGTTCCGTAGTGGCTGGTAACGTTCCGTAGGTCCCTTTGGGGTTCTGTATGGACCTGTAGGGTTCCGTAGGGGCCTGCAGGGTTCCGTAAGTGCCCGCAGGTGTCTGTAGGGTTCCGTAGGGGTCTGTAGGGTTCCGTAGGCACCTGCAGTGTTCTGTAGGAGCCCATAGGGTTTTAGTGAGGTTCCGTTGTGTTGCTAAGGGTCTTGTAGAGTGCTGTCGGGTCCTGGAGTATTCTGTAGGGTTCCAGAGGGCCTCATAGGGTTCCATCGAAATCTATAGGGTTCCCTAGGGGCCCATAGAGTCTCGTAGATTTCCGTAGGGACCTGTAGGGTTGTGTAAGTGCCCGCAGAAGTCTGTAGGAGTCTGTCGGATTCTGTAAGGTTCCGGAGGGTTCTGCAGGGTTCCGTAGGGACCCGTAGAGTTCCGTAGTGGCTGGTAACGTTCCGTAGGTCCCTTTGGGGTTCTGTATGGACCTGTAGGGTTCCGTAGGGGCCTGCAGGGTTCCGTAAGTGCCCGCAGGTGTCTGTAGGGTTCCGTAGGGGTCTGTAGGGTTCCGTAGGCACCTGCAGTGTTCTGTAGGAGCCCATAGGGTTTTAGTGAGGTTCCGTTGTGTTGCTAAGGGTCTTGTAGAGTGCTGTCGGGTCCTGGAGTATTCTGTAGGGTTCCAGAGGGCCTCATAGGGTTCCATCGAAATCTATAGGGTTCCCTAGGGGCCCATAGAGTCCCGTAGATTTCCGTAGGGACCTGTAGGGTTGTGTAAGTGCCCGCAGAAGTCTGTAGGAGTCTGTGGGATTCTGTAAGGTTCCGGAGGGTTCTGCAGGGTTCTGTAGGGACCCGTAGAGTTCCGTAGTGGCTGGTAACGTTCCGTAGGTCCCTGTGGGGTTCTGTATGGACCTGTAGGGTTCCGTAGGGGCCTGCAGGGTTCCGTAAGTGCCCGCAGGTGTCTGTAGGGTTCCGTAGGGGTCTGTAGGGTTCCGTAGGCACCTGCAGTGTTCTGTAGGAGCCCATAAGGTTTTAGTGAGGTTCCGTTGTGTTGCTAAGGGTCTTGTAGAGTGCTGTCGGGTCCTGGAGTATTCTGTAGGGTTCCAGAGGGCCTCGTAGGGTTCCATCGAAATCTATAGGGTTCCCTAGGGGCCCATAGAGTCCCGTAGATTTCCGTAGGGACCTGTAGGGTTGTGTAAGTGCCCGCAGAAGTCGGTAGGAGTCTGTGGGATTCTGTAAGGTTCCGGAGGGTTCTGCAGGGTTCCGTAGGGACCCGTAGAGTTCCGTAGTGGCTGGTAACGTTCCGTAGGTCCCTTTGGGGTTCTGTATGGACCTGTAGGGTTCCGTAGGGGCCTGCAGGGTTCCGTAAGTGCCCGCAGGTGTCTGTAGGGTTCCGTAGGGGTCTGTAGGGTTCCGTAGGCACCTGCAGTGTTCTGTAGGAGCCCATAGGGTTTTAGTGAGGTTCCGTTGTGTTGCTAAGGGTCTTGTAGAGTGCTGTCGGGTCCTGGAGTATTCTGTAGGGTTCCAGAGGGCCTCATAGGGTTCCATCGAAATCTGAAGGGTTCCCTAGGGGCCCATAGAGTCCCGTAGATTTCCGTAGGGACCTGTAGGGTTGTGTAAGTGCCCGCAGAAGTCTGTAGGAGTCTGTGGGATTCTGTAAGGTTCCGGAGGGTTCTGCAGGGTTCCGTAGGGACCCGTAGAGTTCCGTAGTGGCTGGTAACGTTCCGTAGGTCCCTGTGGGGTTCTGTATGGACCTGTAGGGTTCCGTAGGGGCCTGCAGGGTTCCGTAAGTGCCCGCAGGTGTCTGTAGGGTTCCGTAGGGGTCTGTAGGGTTCCGTAGGCACCTGCAGTGTTCTGTAGGAGCCCATAAGGTTTTAGTGAGGTTCCGTTGTGTTGCTAAGGGTCTTGTAGAGTGCTGTCGGGTCCTGGAGTATTCTGTAGGGTTCCAGAGGGCCTCGTAGGGTTCCATCGAAATCTATAGGGTTCCCTAGGGGCCCATAGAGTCCCGTAGATTTCCGTAGGGACCTGTAGGGTTGTGTAAGTGCCCGCAGAAGTCGGTAGGAGTCTGTGGGATTCTGTAAGGTTCCGGAGGGTTCTGCAGGGTTCCGTAGGGACCCGTAGAGTTCCGTAGTGGCTGGTAACGTTCCGTAGGTCCCTTTGGGGTTCTGTATGGACCTGTAGGGTTCCGTAGGGGCCTGCAGGGTTCCGTAAGTGCCCGCAGGTGTCTGTAGGGTTCCGTAGGGGTCTGTAGGGTTCCGTAGGCACCTGCAGTGTTCTGTAGGAGCCCATAGGGTTTTAGTGAGGTTCCGTTGTGTTGCTAAGGGTCTTGTAGAGTGCTGTCGGGTCCTGGAGTATTCTGTAGGGTTCCAGAGGGCCTCATAGGGTTCCATCGAAATCTGAAGGGTTCCCTAGGGGCCCATAGAGTCCCGTAGATTTCCGTAGGGACCTGTAGGGTTGTGTAAGTGCCCGCAGAAGTCGGTAGGAGTCTGTGGGATTCTGTAAGGTTCCGGAGGGTTCTGCAGGGTTCCGTAGGGACCCGTAGAGTTCCGTAGTGGCTGGTAACGTTCCGTAGGTCCCTGTGGGGTTCTGTATGGACCTGTAGGGTTCCGTAGGGGCCTGCAGGGTTCCGTAAGTGCCCGCAGGTGTCTGTAGGGTTCCGTAGGGGTCTGTAGGGTTCCGTAGGCACCTGCAGTGTTCTGTAGGAGCCCATAAGGTTTTAGTGAGGTTCCGTTGTGTTGCTAAGGGTCTTGTAGAGTGCTGTCGGGTCCTGGAGTATTCTGTAGGGTTCCAGAGGGCCTCGTAGGGTTCCATCGAAATCTATAGGGTTCCCTAGGGGCCCATAGAGTCCCGTAGATTTCCGTAGGGACCTGTAGGGTTGTGTAAGTGCCCGCAGAAGTCGGTAGGAGTCTGTGGGATTCTGTAAGGTTCCGGAGGGTTCTGCAGGGTTCCGTAGGGACCCGTAGAGTTCCGTAGTGGCTGGTAACGTTCCGTAGGTCCCTTTGGGGTTCTGTATGGACCTGTAGGGTTCCGTAGGGGCCTGCAGGGTTCCGTAAGTGCCCGCAGGTGTCTGTAGGGTTCCGTAGGGGTCTGTAGGGTTCCGTAGGCACCTGCAGTGTTCTGTAGGAGCCCATAAGGTTTTAGTGAGGTTCCGTTGTGTTGCTAAGGGTCTTGTAGAGTGCTGTCGGGTCCTGGAGTATTCTGTAGGGTTCCAGAGGGCCTCGTAGGGTTCCATCGAAATCTATAGGGTTCCCTAGGGGCCCATAGAGTCCCGTAGATTTCCGTAGGGACCTGTAGGGTTGTGTAAGTGCCCGCAGAAGTCTGTAGGAGTCTGTGGGATTCTGTAAGGTTCCGGAGGGTTCTGCAGGGTTCCGTAGGGACCCGTAGAGTTCCGTAGTGGCTGGTAACGTTCCGTAGGTCCCTGTGGGGTTCTGTATGGACCTGTAGGGTTCCGTAGGGGCCTGCAGGGTTCCGTAAGTGCCCGCAGGTGTCTGTAGGGTTCCGTAGGGGTCTGTAGGGTTCCGTAGGCACCTGCAGTGTTCTGTAGGAGCCCATAGGGTTTTAGTGAGGTTCCGTTGTGTTGCTAAGGGTCTTGTAGAGTGCTGTCGGGTCCTGGAGTATTCTGTAGGGTTCCAGAGGGCCTCATAGGGTTCCATCGAAATCTATAGGGTTCCCTAGGGGCCCATAGAGTCCCGTAGATTTCCGTAGGGACCTGTAGGGTTGTGTAAGTGCCCGCAGAAGTCTGTAGGAGTCTGTGGGATTCTGTAAGGTTCCGGAGGGTTCTGCAGGGTTCCGTAGGGACCCGTAGAGTTCCGTAGTGGCTGGTAACGTTCCGTAGGTCCCTTTGGGGTTCTGTATGGACCTGTAGGGTTCCGTAGGGGCCTGCAGGGTTCCGGAAGTGCCCGCAGGTGTCTGTAGGGTTCCGTAGGGGTCTGTAGGGTTCCGTAGGCACCTGCAGTGTTCTGTAGGAGCCCATAAGGTTTTAGTGAGGTTCCGTTGTGTTGCTAAGGGTCTTGTAGAGTGCTGTCGGGTCCTGGAGTATTCTGTAGGGTTCCAGAGGGCCTCGTAGGGTTCCATCGAAATCTATAGGGTTCCCTAGGGGCCCATAGAGTCCCGTAGATTTCCGTAGGGACCTGTAGGGTTGTGTAAGTGCCCGCAGAAGTCGGTAGGAGTCTGTGGGATTCTGTAAGGTTCCGGAGGGTTCTGCAGGGTTCCGTAGGGACCCGTAGAGTTCCGTAGTGGCTGGTAACGTTCCGTAGGTCCCTGTGGGGTTCTGTATGGACCTGTAGGGGTTCCGTAGGGGCCTGCAGGGTTCCGTAAGTGCCCGCCGGTGTCTGTAGGGTTCCGTAGAGGTCTGTAGGGTTCCGTAGGCACCTGCAGTGTTCTGTAGGAGCCCATAGGGTTTTAGTGAGGTTCCGTTGTGTTGCTAAGGGTCTTGTAGAGTGCTGTCGGGTCCTGGAGTATTCTGTAGGGTTCCAGAGGGGCTGGTAGGGTTCCGTCGAAATCTGAAGGGTTCCCTAGGGGCCCGTAGAGTCCCGTAGATTTCCGTAGGGGCCTGTAGGGTTGTGTAAGTGCCCGCAGGGGTTGGTAGGAGCTTGTAGGGTGCCATATGTTTCCGGAGGGTTGTGTAGGGTTCCGTAGGGGCCTGTGGTGTTCCCTAGGGGCCTGTAGAGTCTCGTAGAGTTCCGTAGGGTCCTGTAGGTTTCCATAAGCGCCCGCAAAGGTCTGAAGGGGCCCGTACTGTGCCGTAAGGATCCATAGGGTTCCGTAGAGCTTCGTAGGTTCCCTAGAGGCCTCTGGAGTACCGCAGGAGCCAGTAGTGTTCCGTAGGGTCCTCTAGGGTTGAGTAAGTGCCCGCAGGAGTCTGTACGAATCCGTGGGATTCTGTAAGGTTCTGGAGGGTTCTGCAGGGTTCCGTAGGGGCCTGTAGAGTTCCGTAGTGGCTGGTAAAGTTCCGTAGGTCCCTGTGGGGTTCTGTATGGACCTGTAGGGTTCCGTAGGGGCCTGCAGGGTTCCGTAAGTGCCCGCAGGTGGTCTGTAGGGTTCCGTAGGGGTCTGTAGGGTTCCGTAGGCACCTGCAGTGTTCTGTAGGAGCCCATAGGGTTTTAGTGAGGTTCCGTTGTGTTGCTAAGGGTCTTGTAGAGTGCTGTCGGGTCCTGGAGTATTCTGTAGGGTTCCAGAGGGCCTCGTAGGGTTCCATCGAAATCTATAGGGTTCCCTAGGGGCCCATAGAGTCCCGTAGATTTCCGTAGGGACCTGTAGGGTTGTGTAAGTGCCCGCAGAAGTCGGTAGGAGTCTGTGGGATTCTGTAAGGTTCCGGAGGGTTCTGCAGGGTTCCGTAGGGACCCGTAGAGTTCCGTAGTGGCTGGTAACGTTCCGTAGGTCCCTTTGGGGTTCTGTATGGACCTGTAGGGGTTCCGTAGGGGCCTGCAGGGTTCCGTAAGTGCCCGCAGGTGTCTGTAGGGTTCCGTAGGGGTCTGTAGGGTTCCGTAGGCACCTGCAGTGTTCTGTAGGAGCCCATAAGGTTTTAGTGAGGTTCCGTTGTGTTGCTAAGGGTCTTGTAGAGTGCTGTCGGGTCCTGGAGTATTCTGTAGGGTTCCAGAGGGCCTCGTAGGGTTCCATCGAAATCTATAGGGTTCCCTAGGGGCCCATAGAGTCCCGTAGATTTCCGTAGGGACCTGTAGGGTTGTGTAAGTGCCCGCAGAAGTCGGTAGGAGTCTGTGGGATTCTGTAAGGTTCCGGAGGGTTCTGCAGGGTTCTGTAGGGACCCGTAGAGTTCCGTAGTGGCTGGTAACGTTCCGTAGGTCCCTTTGGGGTTCTGTATGGACCTGTAGGGTTCCGTAGGGGCCTGCAGGGTTCCGTAAGTGCCCGCAGGTGTCTGTAGGGTTCCGTAGGGGTCTGTAGGGTTCCGTAGGCACCTGCAGTGTTCTGTAGGAGCCCATAGGGTTTTAGTGAGGTTCCGTTGTGTTGCTAAGGGTCTTGTAGAGTGCTGTCGGGTCCTGGAGTATTCTGTAGGGTTCCAGAGGGCCTCGTAGGGTTCCATCGAAATCTATAGGGTTCCCTAGGGGCCCATAGAGTCCCGTAGATTTCCGTAGGGACCTGTAGGGTTGTGTAAGTGCCCGCAGAAGTCGGTAGGAGTCTGTGGGATTCTGTAAGGTTCCGGAGGGTTCTGCAGGGTTCCGTAGGACCCGTAGAGTTCCGTAGTGGCTGGTAACGTTCCGTAGGGCCCTGTGGGGTTCTGTATGGACCTGTAGGGTTCCGTAGGGGCCTGCAGGGTTCCGTAAGTGCCCGCCGGTGTCTGTAGGGTTCCGTAGAGGTCTGTAGGGTTCCGTAGGCACCTGCAGTGTTCTGTAGGAGCCCATAGGGTTTTAGTGAGGTTCCGTTGTGTTGCTAAGGGTCTTGTAGAGTGCTGTCGGGTCCTGGAGTATTCTGTAGGGTTCCAGAGGGGCTGGTAGGGTTCCGTCGAAATCTGAAGGGTTCCTAGGGGCCCGTAGAGTCCCGTAGATTTCCGTAGGGGCCTGTAGGGTTGTGTAAGTGCCCGCAGGGGTTGGTAGGAGCTTGTAGGGTGCCATATGTTTCCGGAGGTTGTGTAGGGTTCCGTAGGGGCCTGTGGTGTTCCCTAGGGGCCTGTAGAGTCTCGTAGAGTTCCGTAGGGTCCTGTAGGTTTCCATAAGCGCCCGCAAAGGTCTGAAGGGGCCCGTACTGTGCCGTAAGGATCCATAGGGTTCCGTAGAGCTTCGTAGGTTCCCTAGAGGCCTCTGGAGTACCGCAGGAGCCAGTAGTGTTCCGTAGGTTCCTCTAGGGTTGAGTAAGTGCCCGCAGGAGTCTGTAGGAATCCGTGGATTCTGTAAGGTTCTGGAGGGTTCTGCAGGGTTCCGTAGGGGCCTGTAGAGTTCCGTAGTGGCTGGTAAAGTTCCGTAGGTCCCTGTGGGGTTCTGTATGGACCTGTAGGGTTCCGTAGGGGCCTGCAGGGTTCCGTAAGTGCCCGCAGGTGTCTGTAGGGTTCCGTAGGGTCTGTAGGGTTCCGTA
>NW_027414556.1:0-19525 GCF_964106895.1 Numenius arquata
GGTGCCATATGTTTCCGGAGGGTTGCGTAGGGTTCCGTAGGGGCCTGTGGTGTTCCCTAGGGGCCTGTAGAGTCTCGTACAGTTTCGGTAGGGTCCTGTAGGTTTCCATAAGCGCCCGCAGAGGTCTGAAGGGGCCCGTACTGTGCCGTAAGGATCCATAGGGTTCCGTAGAGCTTCGTAGGTTCCCTAGACGCCTCTGGAGTACCGCAGGAGCCAGTAGTGTTCCGTAGGGTCCTCTAGGGTTGAGTAAGTGCCCGCAGGAGTCTGTAGGAATCCGTGGGATTCTGTAAGGTTCTGGAGGGTTCTGCAGGGTTCCGTAGGGGCCCGTAGAGTTCCGTAGTGGCTGGTAAAGTTCCCTAGGGCCCTGTACCGTTCCGTAACTGCCTGCAAGGGTCTTTAGGCTTCCGTAGGGGCTGGTAGGGTTCCATAAAGTTCCGTGGGTTCCTGCAGAGTTCTGCAAGTGCCCGCAAGGGCCTGTAGGGGCCCACAGTGTTTCTGCCAGGTTCCGTAGAGTTCCGTAGGGGCCATATTTTTCTGTAGTGGCTGGTAGTATTCTGTAGGGGTCTGTAGGTTTCCATAGGCGCCTATAGTGTTCTGTAGGAGCCCATAGGGTTTTAGTGAGGTTCCGTTGTGTTGCTAAGGGTCTTGTAGAGTGCTGTCGGGTCCTGGAGTATTCTGTAGGGTTCCAGAGGGGCTCGTAGGGTTCCGTCGAAATCTGTAGGGTTCCCTAGGGGCCCATAGAGTCCCGTAGATTGCCGTTGGGACCTGTAGGGTTGTGTAAGTGCTCGCAGGGGTTGGTAGGAGCTTGTAGGGTTCCATAAGTTTCCAGAGGGTTGTGTAGGGTTCCGTAGGGGCCTGTGGTGTTCCCTAGGGGCCTGTAGCGTCTCGTACGGTTCCGTAGGGGCCTGTGGTGTTCCCTAGGGGCCTGTAGAGTCTCGTACAGTTCCGTAGGGTCCTGTAGGTTTCCATAAGTGCCCGCAGAGGTCTGAAGGGGCCCGTACTGTGCCGTAAGGATCCATAGGGCTCCGTAGAGCTTCGTAGGTTCCCTAGAGGCCTGTGGAGTACCGCAGGAGCCAGTAGTGTTCTGTAGGGGCCCGTAGGGTTCCTTCCATAGGGGCTGGCAGTGTTCCGTAGGGGCCTGTAGGGTTGTGTAAGTGCCCGCAGAAGTCTGTAGGAGTCTGTGGGATTCTGTAAGGTTCCGGAGGGTTCTGCAGGGTTCCGTAGGGGCCCGTAGAGTTCCGTAGTGGCTGGTAAAGTTCCCTAGGGCCCTGTACCGTTCCGTAACTGCCTGCAAGGGTCTTTAGGCTTCCGTAGGGGCTGGTAGGGTTCCATAAAGTTCCGTGGGGCACTGTGGGGTTCTGTATGGACCTGTAGGGTTCCGTAGGGGTCTGTAGGTTTCCGTAGGCACCTGCAGTGTTCTGTAGGAGCCCATAGGATTTTAGTGAGGTTCCGTTGTGTTGCTAAGGGTCTTGTAGAGTGCTGTCGGGTCCTGGAGTATTCTGTAGGGTTCCAGAGGGGCTGGTAGGGTTCCGTCGAAATCTGAAGGGTTCCCTAGGGGCCCGTAGAGTCCCGTAGATTTCCGTAGGGGCCTGTAGGGTTGTGTAAGTGCCCGCAGGGGTTGGTAGGAGCTTGTAGTGTGCCATATGTTTCCGGAGGGTTGTGTAGGGTTCCGTAGGGGCCTGTGGTGTTCCCTAGGGGCCTGTAGAGTCTCGTACAGTTTCGGTAGGGTCCTGTAGGTTTCCATAAGCGCCCGCAGAGGTCTGAAGGGGCCCGTACTGTGCAGTAAGGATCCATAGGGCTCCGTAGAGCTTCGTAGGTTCCCTAGAGGCCTCTGGAGTACCGCAGGAGCCAGTAGTGTTCCGTAGGGTCCTCTAGGGTTGAGTAAGTGCCCGCAGGAGTCTGTAGGAATCCGTGGGATTCTGTAAGGTTCTGGAGGGTTCTGCAGGGTTCCGTAGGGGCCCGTAGAGTTCCGTAGTGGCTGGTAAAGTTCCCTAGGGCCCTGTACCGTTCCGTAACTGCCTGCAAGGGTCTTTAGGCTTCCGTAGGGGCTGGTAGGGTTCCATAAAGTTCCGTGGGTTCCTGCAGAGTTCTGCAAGTGCCCGCAAGGGCCTGTAGGGGCCCACAGTGTTTCTGCCAGGTTCCGTAGAGTTCCGTAGGGGCCATATTTTTCTGTAGTGGCTGGTAGTATTCTGTAGGGGTCTGTAGGTTTCCGTAGGCACCTACAGTGTTCTGTAGGAGCCCATAGGGTTTTAGTGAGGTTCCGTTGTGTTGCTAAGGGTCTTGTAGAGTGCTGTCGGGTCCTGGAGTATTCTGTAGGGTTCCAGAGGGGCTCGTAGGGTTCCATCGAAATCTATAGGGTTCCCTAGGGGCCCATAGAGTCCCGTAGATTTCCGTAGGGACCTGTAGGGTTGTGTAAGTGCCCGCAGAAGTCTGTAGGAGTCTGTGGGATTCTGTAAGGTTCCGGAGGGTTCTGCAGGGTTCCGTAGGGGCCCGTAGAGTTCCGTAGTGGCTGGTAAAGTTCCGTAGGGCCCTGTGGGGTTCTGTATGGACCTGTAGGGTTCCGTAGGGGCCTGCAGGGTTCCGTAAGTGCCCGCAGGTGTCTGTAGGGTTCCGTAGGGGTCTCTAGGGTTCCGTAGGCACCTGCAGTGTTCTGTAGGAGCCCATAGGGTTTTAGTGAGGTTCCGTTGTGTTGCTAAGGGTCTTGTAGAGTGCTGTCGGGTCCTGGAGTATTCTGTAGGGTTCCAGAGGGCCTCATAGGGTTCCATCGAAATCTGTAGGGTTCCCTAGGGGCCCATAGAGTCCCGTAGATTGCCGTTGGGACCTGTAGGGTTGTGTAAGTGCTCGCAGGGGTTGGTAGGAGCTTGTAGGGTTCCATAAGTTTCCAGAGGGTTGTGTAGGGTTCCGTAGGGGCCTGTGGTGTTCCCTAGGGGCCTGTAGAGTCTCGTACGGTTCCGTAGGGGCCTGTGGTCTTACCTAGGGGCCTGTAGAGTCTCGTACAGGGCCGTAGGGTCCTGTAGGTTTCCATAAGTGCCCGCAGAGGTCTGAAGGGGCCCGTACTGTTCCGTAAGGATCCATAGGGCTCCGTAGAGGTTCGTAGGTTCCCTAGAGGCCTGTGGAGTACCGCAGGAGCCAGTAGTGTTCTGTAGGGGCCCGTAGGGTTCCTTCCATAGGGGCTGGCAGTGTTCCGTAGGGGCCTGTAGGGTTGTTTAAGTGCCCGCAGAAGTCTGTAGGAGTCTGTGGGATTCTGTAAGGTTCCGGAGGGTTCTGCAGGGTTCCGTAGGGGCCCGTAGAGTTCCGTAGTGGCTGGTAAAGTTCCCTAGGGCCCTGTACCATTCCGTAACTGCCTGCAAGGGTCTTTAGGCTTCCGTAGGGGCTGGTAGGGTTCCATAAAGTTCCGTGGGGCACTGTGGGGTTCTGTATGGACCTGTAGGGTTCCGTAGGGGCCTGCAGTGTTCTGTAAGTGCCCGCAGGTGTCTGTAGGGTTCCGTAGGGGTCTGTAGGTTTCCGTAGGCACCTGCAGTGTTCTGTAGGAGCCCATAGGATTTTAGTGAGGTTCCGTTGTGTTGCTAAGGGTCTTGTAGAGTGCTGTCGGGTCCTGGAGTATTCTGTAGGGTTCCAGAGGGGCTGGTAGGGTTCCATCGAAATCTATAGGGTTCCCTAGGGGCCCATAGAGTCCCGTAGATTTCCGTAGGGACCTGTAGGGTTGTGTAAGTGCCCGCAGAAGTCTGTAGGAGTCTGTGGGATTCTGTAAGGTTCCGGAGGGTTCTGCAGGGTTCCGTAGGGGCCCGTAGAGTTCCGTAGTGGCTGGTAAAGTTCCCTAGGGCCCTGTACCGTTCCGTAACTGCCTGCAAGGGTCTTTAGGCTTCCGTAGGGGCTGGTAGGGTTCCATAAAGTTCCGTGGGGCACTGTGGGGTTCTGTATGGACCTGTAGGGTTCCGTAGGGGCCTGCAGTGTTCTGTAAGTGCCCGCAGGTGTCTGTAGGGTTCCGTAGGGGTCTGTAGGTTTCCGTAGGCACCTGCAGTGTTCTGTAGGAGCCCATAGGATTTTAGTGAGGTTCCGTTGTGTTGCTAAGGGTCTTGTAGAGTGCTGTCGGGTCCTGGAGTATTCTGTAGGGTTCCAGAGGGGCTGGTAGGGTTCCGTCGAAATCTGAAGGGTTCCCTAGGGGCCCGTAGAGTCCCGTAGATTTCCGTAGGGGCCTGTAGGGTTGTGTAAGTGCCCGCAGGGGTTGGTAGGAGCTTGTAGGGTGCCATATGTTTCCGGAGGGTTGCGTAGGGTTCCGTAGGGGCCTGTGGTGTTCCCTAGGGGCCTGTAGAGTCTCGTACAGTTTCGGTAGGGTCCTGTAGGTTTCCATAAGCGCCCGCAGAGGTCTGAAGGGGCCCGTACTGTGCCGTAAGGATCCATAGGGTTCCGTAGAGCTTCGTAGGTTCCCTAGACGCCTCTGGAGTACCGCAGGAGCCAGTAGTGTTCCGTAGGGTCCTCTAGGGTTGAGTAAGTGCCCGCAGGAGTCTGTAGGAATCCGTGGGATTCTGTAAGGTTCTGGAGGGTTCTGCAGGGTTCCGTAGGGGCCCGTAGAGTTCCGTAGTGGCTGGTAAAGTTCCCTAGGGCCCTGTACCGTTCCGTAACTGCCTGCAAGGGTCTTTAGGCTTCCGTAGGGGCTGGTAGGGTTCCATAAAGTTCCGTGGGTTCCTGCAGAGTTCTGCAAGTGCCCGCAAGGGCCTGTAGGGGCCCACAGTGTTTCTGCCAGGTTCCGTAGAGTTCCGTAGGGGCCATATTTTTCTGTAGTGGCTGGTAGTATTCTGTAGGGGTCTGTAGGTTTCCATAGGCGCCTATAGTGTTCTGTAGGAGCCCATAGGGTTTTAGTGAGGTTCCGTTGTGTTGCTAAGGGTCTTGTAGAGTGCTGTCGGGTCCTGGAGTATTCTGTAGGGTTCCAGAGGGGCTCGTAGGGTTCCGTCGAAATCTGTAGGGTTCCCTAGGGGCCCATAGAGTCCCGTAGATTGCCGTTGGGACCTGTAGGGTTGTGTAAGTGCTCGCAGGCCTTGGTAGGAGCTTGTAGGGTTCCATAAGTTTCCAGAGGGTTGTGTAGGGTTCCGTAGGGGCCTGTGGTGTTCCCTAGGGGCCTGTAGCGTCTCGTACGGTTCCGTAGGGGCCTGTGGTGTTCCCTAGGGGCCTGTAGAGTCTCGTACAGTTCCGTAGGGTCCTGTAGGTTTCCATAAGTGCCCGCAGAGGTCTGAAGGGGCCCGTACTGTGCCGTAAGGATCCATAGGGCTCCGTAGAGCTTCGTAGGTTCCCTAGAGGCCTGTGGAGTACCGCAGGAGCCAGTAGTGTTCTGTAGGGGCCCGTAGGGTTCCTTCCATAGGGGCTGGCAGTGTTCCGTAGGGGCCTGTAGGGTTGTGTAAGTGCCCGCAGAAGTCTGTAGGAGTCTGTGGGATTCTGTAAGGTTCCGGAGGGTTCTGCAGGGTTCCGTAGGGGCCCGTAGAGTTCCGTAGTGGCTGGTAAAGTTCCCTAGGGCCCTGTACCGTTCCGTAACTGCCTGCAAGGGTCTTTAGGCTTCCGTAGGGGCTGGTAGGGTTCCATAAAGTTCCGTGGGGCACTGTGGGGTTCTGTATGGACCTGTAGGGTTCCGTAGGGGTCTGTAGGTTTCCGTAGGCACCTGCAGTGTTCTGTAGGAGCCCATAGGATTTTAGTGAGGTTCCGTTGTGTTGCTAAGGGTCTTGTAGAGTGCTGTCGGGTCCTGGAGTATTCTGTAGGGTTCCAGAGGGGCTGGTAGGGTTCCGTCGAAATCTGAAGGGTTCCCTAGGGGCCCGTAGAGTCCCGTAGATTTCCGTAGGGGCCTGTAGGGTTGTGTAAGTGCCCGCAGGGGTTGGTAGGAGCTTGTAGTGTGCCATATGTTTCCGGAGGGTTGTGTAGGGTTCCGTAGGGGCCTGTGGTGTTCCCTAGGGGCCTGTAGAGTCTCGTACAGTTTCGGTAGGGTCCTGTAGGTTTCCATAAGCGCCCGCAGAGGTCTGAAGGGGCCCGTACTGTGCAGTAAGGATCCATAGGGCTCCGTAGAGCTTCGTAGGTTCCCTAGAGGCCTCTGGAGTACCGCAGGAGCCAGTAGTGTTCCGTAGGGTCCTCTAGGGTTGAGTAAGTGCCCGCAGGAGTCTGTAGGAATCCGTGGGATTCTGTAAGGTTCTGGAGGGTTCTGCAGGGTTCCGTAGGGGCCCGTAGAGTTCCGTAGTGGCTGGTAAAGTTCCCTAGGGCCCTGTACCGTTCCGTAACTGCCTGCAAGGGTCTTTAGGCTTCCGTAGGGGCTGGTAGGGTTCCATAAAGTTCCGTGGGTTCCTGCAGAGTTCTGCAAGTGCCCGCAAGGGCCTGTAGGGGCCCACAGTGTTTCTGCCAGGTTCCGTAGAGTTCCGTAGGGGCCATATTTTTCTGTAGTGGCTGGTAGTATTCTGTAGGGGTCTGTAGGTTTCTGTAGGCACCTACAGTGTTCTGTAGGAGCCCATAGGGTTTTAGTGAGGTTCCGTTGTGTTGCTAAGGGTCTTGTAGAGTGCTGTCGGGTCCTGGAGTATTCTGTAGGGTTCCAGAGGGGCTCGTAGGGTTCCATCGAAATCTATAGGGTTCCCTAGGGGCCCATAGAGTCCCGTAGATTTCCGTAGGGACCTGTAGGGTTGTGTAAGTGCCCGCAGAAGTCTGTAGGAGTCTGTGGGATTCTGTAAGGTTCCGGAGGGTTCTGCAGGGTTCCGTAGGGGCCCGTAGAGTTCCGTAGTGGCTGGTAAAGTTCCGTAGGGCCCTGTGGGGTTCTGTATGGACCTGTAGGGTTCCGTAGGGGCCTGCAGGGTTCCGTAAGTGCCCGCAGGTGTCTGTAGGGTTCCGTAGGGGTCTCTAGGGTTCCGTAGGCACCTGCAGTGTTCTGTAGGAGCCCATAGGGTTTTAGTGAGGTTCCGTTGTGTTGCTAAGGGTCTTGTAGAGTGCTGTCGGGTCCTGGAGTATTCTGTAGGGTTCCAGAGGGCCTCATAGGGTTCCATCGAAATCTGTAGGGTTCCCTAGGGGCCCATAGAGTCCCGTAGATTGCCGTTGGGACCTGTAGGGTTGTGTAAGTGCTCGCAGGGGTTGGTAGGAGCTTGTAGGGTTCCATAAGTTTCCAGAGGGTTGTGTAGGGTTCCGTAGGGGCCTGTGGTGTTCCCTAGGGGCCTGTAGAGTCTCGTACGGTTCCGTAGGGGCCTGTGGTCTTACCTAGGGGCCTGTAGAGTCTCGTACAGGGCCGTAGGGTCCTGTAGGTTTCCATAAGTGCCCGCAGAGGTCTGAAGGGGCCCGTACTGTTCCGTAAGGATCCATAGGGCTCCGTAGAGGTTCGTAGGTTCCCTAGAGGCCTGTGGAGTACCGCAGGAGCCAGTAGTGTTCTGTAGGGGCCCGTAGGGTTCCTTCCATAGGGGCTGGCAGTGTTCCGTAGGGGCCTGTAGGGTTGTTTAAGTGCCCGCAGAAGTCTGTAGGAGTCTGTGGGATTCTGTAAGGTTCCGGAGGGTTCTGCAGGGTTCCGTAGGGGCCCGTAGAGTTCCGTAGTGGCTGGTAAAGTTCCTTAGGGCCCTGTGGGGTTCTGTATGGACCTGTAGGGTTCCGTAGGGGCCTGCAGGGTTCCGTAAGTGCCCGCAGGTGTCTCTAGGGTTCCGTAGGGGTCTGTAGGGTTCCGTAGGCACCTGCAGTGTTCTGTAGGAGCCCATAGGGTTTTAGTGAGGTTCCGTTGTGTTGCTAAGGGTCTTGTAGAGTGCTGTCGGGTCCTGAAGTATTCTGTAGGGTTCCAGAGGGCCTCATAGAGTTCCATCGAAATCTATAGGGTTCCCTAGGGGCCCTTGGAGTCCCATAGATTGCCGTAGGGACCTGTAGGGTTGTGTAAGTGCCCGCAGAAGTCTGTAGGAGTCTGTGGGATTCTGTAAGGTTCTGGAGGGTTCTGCAGGGTTCCGTAGGGGCCCGTAGAGTTCCGTAGTGGCTGGTAAAGTTCCCTAGGGCCCTGTACCGTTCCGTAACTGCCTGCAAGGGTCTTTAGGCTTCCGTAGGGGCTGGTAGGGTTCCATAAAGTTCCGTGGGGCACTGTGGGGTTCTGTATGGACCTGTAGGGTTCCGTAGGGGCCTGCAGTGTTCTGTAAGTGCCCGCAGGTGTCTGTAGGGTTCCGTAGGGGTCTGTAGGTTTCCGTACGCACCTGCAGTGTTCTGTAGGAGCCCATAGGATTTTAGTGAGGTTCCGTTGTGTTGCTAAGGGTCTTGTAGAGTGCTGTCGGGTCCTGGAGTATTCTGTAGGGTTCCAGAGGGGCTGGTAGGGTTCCATCGAAATCTATAGGGTTCCCTAGGGGCCCATAGAGTCCCGTAGATTTCCGTAGGGACCTGTAGGGTTGTGTAAGTGCCCGCAGAAGTCTGTAGGAGTCTGTGGGATTCTGTAAGGTTCCGGAGGGTTCTGCAGGGTTCCGTAGGGGCCCGTAGAGTTCCGTAGTGGCTGGTAAAGTTCCCTAGGGCCCTGTACCGTTCCGTAACTGCCTGCAAGGGTCTTTAGGCTTCCGTAGGGGCTGGTAAGGGTCCATAAAGTTCCGTGGGGCACTGTGGGGTTCTGTATGGACCTGTAGGGTTCCGTAGGGGCCTGCAGTGTTCTGTAAGTGCCCGCAGGTGTCTGTAGGGTTCCGTAGGGGTCTGTAGGTTTCCGTAGGCACCTGCAGTGTTCTGTAGGAGCCCATAGGATTTTAGTGAGGTTCCGTTGTGTTGCTAAGGGTCTTGTAGAGTGCTGTCGGGTCCTGGAGTATTCTGTAGGGTTCCAGAGGGGCTGGTAGGGTTCCGTCGAAATCTGAAGGGTTCCCTAGGGGCCCGTAGAGTCCCGTAGATTTCCGTAGGGGCCTGTAGGGTTGTGTAAGTGCCCGCAGGGGTTGGTAGGAGCTTGTAGGGTGCCATATGTTTCCGGAGGGTTGTGTAGGGTTCCGTAGGGGCCTGTGGTGTTCCCTAGGGGCCTGTAGAGTCTCGTACAGTTTCGGTAGGGTCCTGTAGGTTTCCATAAGCGCCCGCAGAGGTCTGAAGGGGCCCGTACTGTGCCGTAAGGATCCATAGGGTTCCGTAGAGCTTCGTAGGTTCCCTAGACGCCTCTGGAGTACCGCAGGAGCCAGTAGTGTTCCGTAGGGTCCTCTAGGGTTGAGTAAGTGCCCGCAGGAGTCTGTAGGAATCCGTGGGATTCTGTAAGGTTCTGGAGGGTTCTGCAGGGTTCCGTAGGGGCCCGTAGAGTTCCGTAGTGGCTGGTAAAGTTCCCTAGGGCCCTGTACCGTTCCGTAACTGCCTGCAAGGGTCTTTAGGCTTCCGTAGGGGCTGGTAGGGTTCCATAAAGTTCCGTGGGTTCCTGCAGAGTTCTGCAAGTGCCCGCAAGGGCCTGTAGGGGCCCACAGTGTTTCTGCCAGGTTCCGTAGAGTTCCGTAGGGGCCATATTTTTCTGTAGTGGCTGGTAGTATTCTGTAGGGGTCTGTAGGTTTCCATAGGCGCCTATAGTGTTCTGTAGGAGCCCATAGGGTTTTAGTGAGGTTCCGTTGTGTTGCTAAGGGTCTTGTAGAGTGCTGTCGGGTCCTGGAGTATTCTGTAGGGTTCCAGAGGGGCTCGTAGGGTTCCGTCGAAATCTGTAGGGTTCCCTAGGGGCCCATAGAGTCCCGTAGATTGCCGTTGGGACCTGTAGGGTTGTGTAAGTGCTCTCAGGGGTTGGTAGGAGCTTGTAGGGTTCCATAAGTTTCCAGAGGGTTGTGTAGGGTTCCGTAGGGGCCTGTGGTGTTCCCTAGGGGCCTGTAGCGTCTCGTACGGTTCCGTAGGGGCCTGTGGTGTTCCCTAGGGGCCTGTAGAGTCTCGTACAGTTCCGTAGGGTCCTGTAGGTTTCCATAAGTGCCCGCAGAGGTCTGAAGGGGCCCGTACTGTGCCGTAAGGATCCATAGGGCTCCGTAGAGCTTCGTAGGTTCCCTAGAGGCCTGTGGAGTACCGCAGGAGCCAGTAGTGTTCTGTAGGGGCCCGTAGGGTTCCTTCCATAGGGGCTGGCAGTGTTCCGTAGGGGCCTGTAGGGTTGTGTAAGTGCCCGCAGAAGTCTGTAGGAGTCTGTGGGATTCTGTAAGGTTCCGGAGGGTTCTGCAGGGTTCCGTAGGGGCCCGTAGAGTTCCGTAGTGGCTGGTAAAGTTCCCTAGGGCCCTGTACCGTTCCGTAACTGCCTGCAAGGGTCTTTAGGCTTCCGTAGGGGCTGGTAGGGTTCCATAAAGTTCCGTGGGGCACTGTGGGGTTCTGTATGGACCTGTAGGGTTCCGTAGGGGTCTGTAGGTTTCCGTAGGCACCTGCAGTGTTCTGTAGGAGCCCATAGGATTTTAGTGAGGTTCCGTTGTGTTGCTAAGGGTCTTGTAGAGTGCTGTCGGGTCCTGGAGTATTCTGTAGGGTTCCAGAGGGGCTGGTAGGGTTCCGTCGAAATCTGAAGGGTTCCCTAGGGGCCCGTAGAGTCCCGTAGATTTCCGTAGGGGCCTGTAGAGTTGTGTAAGTGCCCGCAGGGGTTGGTAGGAGCTTGTAGTGTGCCATATGTTTCCGGAGGGTTGTGTAGGGTTCCGTAGGGGCCTGTGGTGTTCCCTAGGGGCCTGTAGAGTCTCGTACAGTTTCGGTAGGGTCCTGTAGGTTTCCATAAGCGCCCGCAGAGGTCTGAAGGGGCCCGTACTGTGCAGTAAGGATCCATAGGGCTCCGTAGAGCTTCGTAGGTTCCCTAGAGGCCTCTGGAGTACCGCAGGAGCCAGTAGTGTTCCGTAGGGTCCTCTAGGGTTGAGTAAGTGCCCGCAGGAGTCTGTAGGAATCCGTGGGATTCTGTAAGGTTCTGCAGGGTTCTGCAGGGTTCCGTAGGGGCCCGTAGAGTTCCGTAGTGGCTGGTAAAGTTCCCTAGGGCCCTGTACCGTTCCGTAACTGCCTGCAAGGGTCTTTAGGCTTCCGTAGGGGCTGGTAGGGTTCCATAAAGTTCCGTGGGTTCCTGCAGAGTTCTGCAAGTGCCCGCAAGGGCCTGTAGGGGCCCACAGTGTTTCTGCCAGGTTCCGTAGAGTTCCGTAGGGGCCATATTTTTCTGTAGTGGCTGGTAGTATTCTGTAGGGGTCTGTAGGTTTCCATAGGCGCCTACAGTGTTCTGTAGGAGCCCATAGGGTTTTAGTGAGGTTCCGTTGTGTTGCTAAGGGTCTTGTAGAGTGCTGTCGGGTCCTGGAGTATTCTGTAGGGTTCCAGAGGGGCTCGTAGGGTTCCATCGAAATCTATAGGGTTCCCTAGGGGCCCATAGAGTCCCGTAGATTTCCGTAGGGGCCTGTAGGGTTGTGTAAGTGCTCGCAGGGGTTGGTAGGAGCTTGTAGGGTTCCATAAGTTTCCAGAGGGTTGTGTAGGGTTCCGTAGGGGCCTGTGGTGTTCCCTAGGGGCCTGTAGAGTCTCGTACGGTTCCGTAGGGGCCTGTGGTCTTACCTAGGGGCCTGTAGAGTCTCGTACAGGGCCGTAGGGTCCTGTAGGTTTCCATAAGTGCCCGCAGAGGTCTGAAGGGGCCCGTACTGTTCCGTAAGGATCCATAGGGCTCCGTAGAGGTTCGTAGGTTCCCTAGAGGCCTGTGGAGTACCGCAGGAGCCAGTAGTGTTCTGTAGGGGCCCGTAGGGTTCCTTCCATAGGGGCTGGCAGTGTTCCGTAGGGGCCTGTAGGGTTGTTTAAGTGCCCGCAGAAGTCTGTAGGAGTCTGTGGGATTCTGTAAGGTTCCGGAGGGTTCTGCAGGGTTCCGTAGGGGCCCGTAGAGTTCCGTAGTGGCTGGTAAAGTTCCGTAGGGCCCTGTGGGGTTCTGTATGGACCTGTAGGGTTCCGTAGGGGCCTGCAGGGTTCCGTAAGTGCCCGCAGGTGTCTCTAGGGTTCCGTAGGGGTCTGTAGGGTTCCGTAGGCACCTGCAGTGTTCTGTAGGAGCCCATAGGGTTTTAGTGAGGTTCCGTTGTGTTGCTAAGGGTCTTGTAGAGTGCTGTCGGGTCCTGAAGTATTCTGTAGGGTTCCAGAGGGCCTCATAGAGTTCCATCGAAATCTATAGGGTTCCCTAGGGGCCCTTGGAGTCCCATAGATTGCCGTAGGGACCTGTAGGGTTGTGTAAGTGCCCGCAGAAGTCTGTAGGAGTCTGTGGGATTCTGTAAGGTTCCGGAGGGTTCTGCAGGGTTCCGTAGGGGCCCGTAGAGTTCCGTAGTGGCTGGTAAAGTTCCGTAGGGCCCTGTGGGGTTCTGTATGGACCTGTAGGGTTCCGTAGGGGCCTGCAGTGTTCTGTAAGTGCCCGTAGGTGTCTGTAGGGTTCCGTAGGCACCTGCAGTATTCTGTAGGAGCCCATAGGGTTTTAGTGAGGTTCCGTTGTGTTGCTAAGGGTCTTGTAGAGTGCTGTCGGGTCCTGGAGTATTCTGTAGGGTTCCAGAGGGGCTGGTAGGGTTCCGTCGAAATCTGAAGGGTTCCCTAGGGGCCCGTAGAGTCCCATAGATTTCCGTAGGGTCCTCTAGGGTTGTGTAAGTGCCCGCAGGGGTTGGTAGGAGCTTGTAGGGTGCCATATGTTTCCGGAGGGTTGTGTAGGGTTCCGTAGGGGCCTGTGGTGTTCCCTAGGGGCCTGTAGAGTCTCGTACAGTTCCGTAGGGTCCTGTAGGTTTCCATAAGCGCCCGTAGAAGTCTGAAGGGGCCCGTACTGTGCCGTAAGGATCCATAGGGTTCCGTAGAGCTTCGTAGGTTCCCTAGAGGCCTGTGGAGTACCGCAGGAGCCAGTAGTGTTCTGTAGGGGCCCGTAGGGTTCCTTCCATAGGAGCTGGCAGTGTTCCGTAGGGTCCTCTAGGGTTGAGTAAGTGCCCGCAGGAGTCTGTAGGAATCCGTGGGATTCTGTAAGGTTCTGGAGGGTTCTGCAGGGTTCCGTAGGGGCCCGTAGAGTTCCGTAGTGGCTGGTAAAGTTCCCTAGGGCCCTGTACCGTTCCGTAACTGCCTACAAGGGTCTTTAGGCTTCCGTAGGGGCTGGTAGGGTTCCATAAAGTTCCGTGGGTTCCTGCAGAGTTCTGCAAGTGCCCGCAAGGGCCTGTAGGGGCCCACAGTGTTTCTGCCAGGTTCCGTAGAGTTCCGTAGGGGCCATATTTTTCTGTAGTGGCTGGTAGTATTCTGTAGGGGTCTGTAGGTTTCCATAGGCGCCTACAGTGTTCTGTAGGAGCCCATAGGGTTTTAGTGAGGTTCCGTTGTGTTGCTAAGGGTCTTGTAGAGTGCTGTCGGGTCCTGGAGTATTCTGTAGGGTTCCAGAGGGGCTCGTAGGGTTCCATCGAAATCTATAGGGTTCCCTAGGGGCCCATAGAGTCCCGTAGATTTCCGTAGGGACCTGTAGGGTTGTGTAAGTGCCCGCAGAAGTCTGTAGGAGTCTGTGGGATTCTGTAAGGTTCCGGAGGGTTCTGCAGGGTTCCGTAGGAGCCCGTAGAGTTCCGTAGTGGCTGGTAAAGTTCCGTAGGGCCCTGTGGGGTTCTGTATGGACCTGTAGGGTTCCGTAGGGGCCTGCAGTGTTCTGTAAGTGCCCGTAGGTGTCTGTACGGGTCTGTAGGGTTCCGTAGGCACCTGCAGTATTCTGTAGGAGCCCATAGGGTTTTAGTGAGGTTCCGTTGTGTTGCTAAGGGTCTTGTAGAGTGCTGTCGGGTCCTGGAGTATTCTGTAGGGTTCCAGAGGGGCTCGTAGGGTTCCGTCGAAATCTGAAGGGTTCCCTAGGGGCCCGTAGAGTCCCATAGATTTCCGTAGGGGCCTGTAGGGTTGTGTAAGTGCCCGCAGGGGTTGGTAGGAGCTTGTAGGGTGCCATATGTTTCCGGAGGGTTGTGTAGGGTTCCGTAGGGGCCTGTGGTGTTCCCTAGGGGCCTGTAGAGTCTCGTACAGTTTCGGTAGGGTCCTGTAGGTTTCCATAAGCGCCCGCAGAGGTCTGAAGGAGCCCGTACTGTTCCGTAAGGATCCATAGGGTTCCGTAGAGCTTCGTAGGTTCCCTAGAGGCCTCTGGAGTACCGCAGGAGCCAGTAGTGTTCCGTAGGGTCCTCTAGGGTTGAATAAGTGCCCGCAGGTGTCTGTAGGGTTCCGTAGGGGTCTGTAGGGTTCCGTAGGCACCTGCAGTGTTCTGTAGGAGCCCATAGGGTTTTAGTGAGGTTCCGTTGTGTTGCTAAGGGTCTTGTAGAGTGCTGTCGGGTCCTGGAGTATTCTGTAGGGTTCCAGAGGGGCTCGTAGGGTTCCGTCGAAATCTGAAGGGTTCCCTAGGGGCCCATAGAGTCCCGTAGATTGCCGTTGGGACCTGTAGGGTTGTGTAAGTGCTCGCAGGGGTTGGTAGGAGCTTGTAGGGTTCCATAAGTTTCCAGAGGGTTGTGTAGGGTTCCGTAGGGGCCTGTGGTGTTCCCTAGGGGCCTGTAGCGTCTCGTACGGTTCCGTAGGGGCCTGTGGTGTTCCCTAGGGGCCTGTAGAGTCTCGTACAGTTCCGTAGGGTCCTGTAGGTTTCCATAAGTGCCCGCAGAGGTCTGAATGGGCCCGTACTGTTCCGTAATGATCCATAGGGTTCCGTAGACCTTCGTAGGTTTCCTAGAGGCCTGTGGAGTACCGCAGGAGCCAGTAGTGTTCTGTAGGGGCCCGTAGGGTTCCTTCCATAGGGGCTGGCAGTGTTCCGTAGGGGCCTGTAGGGTTGTGTAAGTGCCCGCAGAAGTCTGTAGGAGTCTGTGGGATTCTGTAAGGTTCCGGAGGGTTCTGCAGGGTTCCGTAGGGGCCCGTAGAGTTCCGTAGTGGCTGGTAAAGTTCCGTAGGGCCCTGTGGGGTTCTGTATGGACCTCTAGGGTTCCGTAGGGGCCTGCAGGGTTCTGTAAGTGCCCGTAGGTGTCTGTAGGGTTCCGTAGGCACCTACAGTGTTCTGTAGGAGCCCATAGGGTTTTAGTGAGGTTCCGTTGTGTTGCTAAGGGTCTTGTAGAGTGCTGTCGGGTCCTGGAGTATTCTGTAGGGTTCCAGAGTGGTTCGTAGGGTTCCGTCGAAATCCATAGGGTTCCCTAGGGGCCCGTAGAGTCCCATAGATTTCCGTAGGGGCCTGTAGGGTTATCTAAGTGCCCGCAGGGGTTGGTAGGAGCTTGTAGGGTGCCATATGTTTCTGGAGGGTTGTGTAGGGTTCCGTAGGGGCCTGTGGTGTTCCCTAGGGTCCTGTAGAGTCTCGTACAGTTTCGGTAGGGTCCTGTAGGTTTCCATAAGCGCCCGCAGAGGTCTGAAGGGGCCCGTACTGTTCCGTAAGGATCCATAGGGTTCCGTAGAGCTTCGTAGGTTCCCTAGAGGCCTCTGGAGTACCGCAGGAGCCAGTAGTGTTCCGTAGGGTCCTCTAGGGTTGAGTAAGTGCCCGCAGGAGTCTGTAGGAATCCGTGGGATTCTGTAAGGTTCTGCAGGGTTCTGCAGGGTTCCGTAGGGGCCCGTAGAGTTCCGTAGTGGCTGGTAAAGTTCCCTAGGGCCCTGTACCGTTCCGTAACTGCCTGCAAGGGTCTTTAGGCTTCCGTAGGGGCTGGTAGGGTTCCATAAAGTTCCGTGGGTTCCTGCAGAGTTCTGCAAGTGCCCGCAAGGGCCTCTAGGGGCCCACAGTGTTTCTGCCAGGTTCCGTAGAGTTCCGTAGGGGCCATATTTTTCTGTAGTGGCTGGTAGTATTCTGTAGGGGTCTGTAGGTTTCCATAGGCGCCTACAGTGTTCTGTAGGAGCCCATAGGGTTTTAGTGAGGTTCCGTTGTGTTGCTAAGGGTCTTGTAGAGTGCTGTCGGGTCCTGGAGTATTCTGTAGGGTTCCAGAGGGGCTCGTAGGGTTCCATCGAAATCTATAGGGTTCCCTAGGGGCCCATAGAGTCCCGTAGATTTCCGTAGGGACCTGTAGGGTTGTGTAAGTGCCCGCAGAAGTCTGTAGGAGTCTGTGGGATTCTGTAAGGTTCCGGAGGGTTCTGCAGGGTTCCGTAGGGGCCCGTAGAGTTCCGTAGTGGCTGGTAAAGTTCCCTAGGGCCCTGTACCGTTCCGTAACTGCCTGCAAGGGTCTTTAGGCTTCCGTAGGGGCTGGTAAGGGTCCATAAAGTTCCGTGGGGCACTGTGGGGTTCTGTATGGACCTGTAGGGTTCCGTAGGGGCCTGCAGTGTTCTGTAAGTGCCCGCAGGTGTCTGTAGGGTTCCGTAGGGGTCTGTAGGGTTCCGTAGGCACCTGCAGTGTTCTGTAGGAGCCCATAGGATTTTAGTGAGGTTCCGTTGTGTTGCTAAGGGTCTTGTAGAGTGCTGTCGGGTCCTGGAGTATTCTGTAGGGTTCCAGAGGGGCTGGTAGGGTTCCGTCGAAATCTGAAGGGTTCCCTAGGGGCCCGTAGAGTCCCGTAGATTTCCGTAGGGGCCTGTAGGGTTGTGTAAGTGCCCGCAGGGGTTGGTAGGAGCTTGTAGGGTGCCATATGTTTCCGGAGGGTTGTGTAGGGTTCCGTAGGGGCCTGTGGTGTTCCCTAGGGGCCTGTAGAGTCTCGTACAGTTTCGGTAGGGTCCTGTAGGTTTCCATAAGCGCCCGCAGAGGTCTGAAGGGGCCCGTACTGTGCCGTAAGGATCCATAGGGTTCCGTAGAGCTTCGTAGGTTCCCTAGAGGCCTCTGGAGTACCGCAGGAGCCAGTAGTGTTCCGTAGGGTCCTCTAGGGTTGAGTAAGTGCCCGCAGGAGTCTGTAGGAATCCGTGGGATTCTGTAAGGTTCTGGAGGGTTCTGCAGGGTTCCGTAGGGGCCCGTAGAGTTCCGTAGTGGCTGGTAAAGTTCCCTAGGGCCCTGTACCGTTCCGTAACTGCCTGCAGGCAAGGGTCTTTAGGCTTCCGTAGGGGCTGGTAGGGTTCCATAAAGTTCCGTGGGTTCCTGCAGAGTTCTGCAAGTGCCCGCAAGGGCCTGTAGGGGCCCACAGTGTTTCTGCCAGGTTCCGTAGAGTTCCGTAGGGGCCATATTTTTCTGTAGTGGCTGGTAGTATTCTGTAGGGGTCTGTAGGTTTCCATAGGCGCCTGCAGTGTTCTGTAGGAGCCCATAGGGTTTTAGTGAGGTTCCGTTGTGTTGCTAAGGGTCTTGTAGAGTGCTGTCGGGTCCTGGAGTATTCTGTAGGGTTCCAGAGGGGTTCGTAGGGTTCCATCGAAATCTATAGGGTTCCCTAGGGGCCCATAGAGTCCCGTAGATTTCCGTAGGGACCTGTAGGGTTGTGTAAGTGCCCGCAGAAGTCTGTAGGAGTCTGTGGGATTCTGTAAGGTTCCGGAGGGTTCTGCAGGGTTCCGTAGGGGCCCGTAGAGTTCCGTAGTGGCTGGTAAAGTTCCGTAGGGCCCTGTGGGGTTCTGTATGGACCTGTAGGGTTCCGTAGGGGCCTGCAGGGTTCCGTAAGTGCCCGCAGGTGTCTGTAGGGTTCCGTAGGGGTCTCTAGGGTTCCGTAGGCACCTGCAGTGTTCTGTAGGAGCCCATAGGGTTTTAGTGAGGTTCCGTTGTGTTGCTAAGGGTCTTGTAGAGTGCTGTCGGGTCCTGGAGTATTCTGTAGGGTTCCAGAGGGGCTGGTAGGGTTCCGTCGAAATCTGTAGGGTTCCCTAGGGGCCCATAGAGTCCCGTAGATTGCCGTTGGGACCTGTAGGGTTGTGTAAGTGCCCGCAGGGGTTGGTAGGAGCTTGTAGGGTGCCATATGTTTCCGGAGGGTTGTGTAGGGTTCCGTCGGGGCCTGTGGTGTTCCCTAGGGGCCTGTAGAGTCTCGTACGGTTCCGTAGGGTCCTGTAGGTTTCCATAAGCGCCCGCAGAGGTCTGAAGGCGTACTGTGCCGTAAGGATCCATAGGGTTCCGTAGAGCTTCGTAGGTTCCCTAGACGCCTCTGGAGTACCGCAGGAGCCAGTAGTGTTCCGTAGGGTCCTCTAGGGTTGAGTAAGTGCCCGCAGGAGTCTGTAGGAATCCGTGGGATTCTGTAAGGTTCTGGAGGGTTCTGCAGGGTTCCGTAGGGGCCCGTAGAGTTCCGTAGTGGCTGGTAAAGTTCCCTAGGGCCCTGTACCGTTCCGTAACTGCCTGCAAGGGTCTTTAGGCTTCCGTAGGGGCTGGTAGGGTTCCATAAAGTTCCGTGGGTTCCTGCAGAGTTCTGCAAGTGCCCGCAAGGGCCTGTAGGGGCCCACAGTGTTTCTGCCAGGTTCCGTACAGTTCTGTAGGGGCCATATTTTTCTGTAGTGGCTGGTAGTATTCTGTAGGGGTCTGTAGGTTTCCGTAGGCACCTACAATGTTCTGTAGGAGCCCATAGGGTTTTAGTGAGGTTCCGTTGTGTTGCTAAAGGTCTTGTAGAGTGCTGTCGGGTCCTGGAGTATTCTGTAGGGTTCCAGAGGGGCTCGTAGGGTTCCGTCGAAATCTGTAGGGTTCCCTAGGGGCCCATAGAGTCCCGTAGATTGCCGTTGGGACCTGTAGGGTTGTGTAAGTGCTCGCAGGCCTTGGTAGGAGCTTGTAGGGTTCCATAAGTTTCCAGAGGGTTGTGTAGGGTTCCGTAGGGGCCTGTGGTGTTCCCTAGGGGCCTGTAGCGTCTCGTACGGTTCCGTAGGGGCCTGTGGTGTTCCCTAGGGGCCTGTAGAGTCTCGTACAGTTCCGTAGGGTCCTGTAGGTTTCCATAAGGGCCCGCAGAGGTCTGAAGGGGCCCGTACTGTGCCGTAAGGATCCATAGGGCTCCGTAGAGCTTCGTAGGTTCCCTAGAGGCCTGTGGAGTACCGCAGGAGCCAGTAGTGTTCTGTAGGGGCCCGTAGGGTTCCTTCCATAGGGGCTGGCAGTGTTCCGTAGGGGCCTGTAGGGTTGTGTAAGTGCCCGCAGAAGTCTGTAGGAGTCTGTGGGATTCTGTAAGGTTCCGGAGGGTTCTGCAGGGTTCCGTAGGGGCCCGTAGAGTTCCGTAGTGGCTGGTAAAGTTCCGTAGGGCCCTGTGGGGTTCTGTATGGACCTGTAGGGTTCCGTAGGGGCCTGCAGTGTTCTGTAAGTGCCCGTAGGTGTCTGTAGGGTTCCGTAGGCACCTGCAGTATTCTGTAGGAGCCCATAGGGTTTTAGTGAGGTTCCGTTGTGTTGCTAAGGGTCTTGTAGAGTGCTGTCGGGTCCTGGAGTATTCTGTAGGGTTCCAGAGGGGCTGGTAGGGTTCCGTCGAAATCTGAAGGGTTCCCTAGGGGCCCGTAGAGTCCCATAGATTTCCGTAGGGTCCTCTAGGGTTGTGTAAGTGCCCGCAGGGGTTGGTAGGAGCTTGTAGGGTGCCATATGTTTCCGGAGGGTTGTGTAGGGTTCCGTAGGGGCCTGTGGTGTTCCCTAGGGGCCTGTAGAGTCTCGTACAGTTCTGTAGGGTCCTGTAGGTTTCCATAAGCGCCCGCAGAGGTCTAAAGGGGCCCGTACTGTGCCGTAAGGATCCATAGGGTTCCGTAGAGCTTCGTAGGTTCCCTAGAGGCCTCTGGAGTACCGCAGGAGCCAGTAGTGTTCTGTAGGGGCCCGTAGGGTTCCTTCCATAGGAGCTGGCAGTGTTCCGTAGGGTCCTCT